>NC_037671.1:48715005-48960224 GCF_003255815.1 Theropithecus gelada | reverse complement strand
GGAGCTTGCAGTGAGCCGAGATTGCGCCACTGCACTCCAGCCTGGGCGACAGCGCGAGACTCCGTCTCAAAAAAAAAAAAAAATTAAAAAAAAAAAAAAAAAAAATTTTTATTTTTATTTTTTATTTTTTGAGACAGAGCCTTGCTCTGTTGCCCAGCCTGGAGTGCAATAGTGCAATCTCAGTTCACAGCAACCTCCGCCTCCCGGGTTCAAGCGATTCTCCTGCCTCTGCTTCCTGTGTAGCTGGGATTACAGGCCCCCACCACCACACCCAGCTAATTTTTTGTATTTTTAGTAGAGACAGGGGTTTGCCACGTTGGCCAGCCTGGTCTCGAACTTCTGACCTCAGGTGATCCGCCCACCTTGGCCTCCTAAAATGCTGGGATTACAGGCATGAGCCACCGTGCCCAGCCTGTGTTTTCTATATTTCTATTTATTTATAGGCACTCTATGTATATTATTTATAGTAACCGATTTTTTCAGTTTCTGTTAAATAATATACACTTACATTAATCATCTCACCTAGTCTTATAAAAACACTTAATGGTTAGTGTTACTTCTATAGCTGCGAAAACTGAAGATAAAAAAGGTGAAGCAGTTTGTCCAGGTTATACAGTAGTAGAGCAGGAATTTGAGCCCATCCCTGACTGACTCTAAAGCCGAGAGTTCTTAACAAAAAGAGAAATAAAAAGGTACTCCATAAGAATTCTTTCAACAGTAAAATATTAAATATCTCTCTATATGCACTTTATATATGTATGTACATGTATGTCTGTATACCATGTGCAGTAAATGCTTAATTATCTGGACTTATATTGTAATTATTTATTATTTTAAGTCCATAACTTAAGGCAATTTGGGTACAAATGTACAATTTTACATAAACCTAATAAACATTAAGGCATTTGGGGCAACAGCATGTTATTTTCAAAACAAAACTTACCAAAGGGGATAATGCTCATCTTCACTCTTGCCAAACACAACCTCTCGGAGATGTTCATATGTGACCATTCGACCTCCGGAATACACTGTGTAAAAAAGATCATTAAAAAGGTAACTTTGGCTACATGTATCTATATGCTTATGTCTATATAAAATAAAAGGACATTCCAACATGGCCTAGTCAATCTCTCTAGCTGTGTCTTTGTCTCATGGGGCCGATGCTTCTGACATGTGGGTTTCTTGATGCTTCTCCAAATGGGGCATGTTCTTTTCAGACTCTTGCCTTCCCACACACTGTCTGATCTTTCCAAAATGAATTCTCCCTTCTCTGCTTTACTAACATGTCCTTGTCTTTCAGGACTCAACTCAAAAACATGTTTTTCAGAAAGTGCTCTCTGACCTTTTGATCATATTGATTAGAAATTAACTTTTCTTGCTTATCTTTCCATCAGACCATGAGCTTCTCTAGGCAGGCTCTGTGTGTTTGTTTTACTTACCCCAGGTGCCCTAGTACATACCTTGGTGCACAGCAGGTATTTTCATTACATAAAGATACATAATTTCATTGGAGAATTTATTGTAATTTTTCAGCCAAGTATCAAACATATGAAATGAATCTTAGCTGTAAAACAATACAATGAACAACAAACTACAAATGAAAGGAAATGAAACTCAAAATAATAATGGGATGCAAAGGAGAAAATATTTTTAAAACGATGGAAAACAAAATAATTAAAATCAACACATGGTATTTGTATAGAGAGCTTTTCTTAATGTTTTAGAAAGTTGATGAAATATTTTAAGATACTCAAAAATATACAACTTGCAAAACCAGTAACAGTCTCTGCACACAATTCTAGAAAGTTTTTGATGATACACCCTAACTTACTCATCTGGAGAACTGAGTCTTTAAAAATATTAAGCCAGCAATTATCAGAAATTAGAACTGAGCACTTTTCTGATCAAGGATCCTTTCATGCTTCAGGAAACATTATGAGGAGAAAAATGCCAAACCTATCCTACCTCCTTTAAAGCCAATTTTATATTCTCCTGTACACAAGCTAAAAAGTCAAGTCCTCCTCTTGTGAATGTCACTGTGAAAGCAGAGCAGAAAAATGTTCTCACTGGCATAGTTGCAACCATCTTCCTTTAAGGGTGACTAAGGCCCACACAGCTAGTTAGGTAGCCTTGGAACCGGGGCAAAAATCACCTGTGTTGCATTTACACTATAGCCAGTGTTGGATTAGGCAGTGAATTCTGTTCTCTTTCAGAGTAGCCTGGTCTTAGATTATGAGACAGAGACTCATGAGATTTGGCACTGTAATAAATATATGTTAATTTTCAAAAAATATGAAAAATTTAAATGTGTTTAAAGTTCTTAAGTGAAGAAAAATGATATCAGCTATTCATTTTTTCTTTCTTAAACCTATACAAATTTTTATTAAGAAAATTTTCAAACACTGAAGAGTAAATAATATATAACTCCCTCTATCTCTACCTATTGAGATTTATCAACCACTAACATTTCTGCCATATTTCCTTAATTCCTTAATTGTCTAACGTTTTAAATTTATTTTGTATTCTTTTGAGACAGAGTTTCACTCTTGTCACCCAGGCTGGAGTGCAATGGCATGATCTTGGCTCACCGCAACCTCCACCTCCTGGGTTCAAGCGATTTTCCTGCCTCAGCCTCTTGAGTAGCTGGGGCTACAGAAATGCACCACCATGCCCAGCTAATTTTTGTATTTTTAGTAGAGACAGGGTTTCACCATGTTGGCCAGGCTAGTCTCGAACTCCTGACCTCACGTGATCTACCCGCCTGTGCCTCCCAAAGTGCTGGATTACAGGCGTGAGCCACAGCACCCGGCCCAATTTAATTCTTTTAGAGATGGGGTCTTGTGTTGTTGCCCAGGCTGGAGTGCAGTGGCAGGATCAAAGCTCACTGCCATCTTGAATTCCTGGGTTCGAGGTGTTTTCACACTTCAGCCTCCTGAGTAGTGGGGACTACAGTCATGTGCCACTTTGCCTGGCTAATTTTCTTACTCTTTGTAGAGACAGGGTCTTGCCATCTTGCTCAGGCTGGTCTCGAACTCCTGGACTCAAGCAATTATCCTGCCTTGGCTTTCCAAACTGCTGGGATTATAGGCATAAGCCACCATACCTGGCTTGCTTCATTGTTTTTTGCTTAATTAATATTTTAAAGTGGTTTACAGACTTCATGACAGTTCATCCCTAAATACGTGAGTATGCGTTTCTAAAAATTTAGGACAGTAACTTCTTAATAATAATTGGTAGTTAATTTTTTTCTTCTTAAGAGACTGTATGTGTTCTGGCCAGGCACATTGGCTCATGCCTGTAATCCTAGCACTTTGGGAGGCCAAGGCAGGTGGATCACCTGAGGTCAGGAGTTTTGGACCAGCCTGATCAATATGGTGAAACCCTGTCTCTACTAAAAATACAAAAATTTCATGAAGAGTTCAAGACTAGCCTGACCAACGTGGTGAAACCCCATCTCTACTAAAAATACAAAAATTAGCCAGGTGTGGTGGTGTGCGCCTGTAATCCTAGCTACTCAGGAGGCTGAGGCAGGAGAATTGCTTGAACCTGGGAGATGGAGGTTGCAGTGAGCTGAGGTCACACCACTGTGCTATAGCCTGGGCAACAGAGAGTGACTCTCTCAAAACAAAAAAAAAGGAAAAAAGAAAAAAAATTAGCTGGGTGTGGTGGCATGCACCTGTAGTCCCAGCTACTCGGGAGGCTGAGTCAGGAGAATTGCTTGAACCTGGGAGGTGGAGGTTGCAGTGAGCCGAGATGGCACCACTGCACTACAGCCTGGGCAATAGAGTGCAACTCTCAAAAAATAAATAAATAAAATAGATAAATAAATAAATAAATAATAATAAGACTATGTGCTGTATGTGTTCAGTTATTGCATCGGTAGGAGAAAAAAACTAGCTTGTTTTTGGACAAACAGAAAAGCACAGGAGACAAACACATAACTCATAACAAACTTACCAGCTAGAATCAAGATAAATACCTACGTGTCTGTAAATGGCCGGTGTCACTCCTTGCCAAAGCTTTAGAAAGCCCTCCTCTTGAATGATCCCTAGGGCTGTGCGCACCATTCCCCTATAGGGGGCAGATTCTCTTGCACCGTCTCCCAACCGAGCAAGAGCTGCTTCTCCTTGCATTTGGAGTCGAGTTTTTGTGAGATCCAGGGGAAAGGTTGCTAACAAAAACACAAATGCAGGGAAAAACCCACAACATTCAGAGAAACAAACAAAAATCTAAAATTATAGGAGTAATATTTTCCCAAGACTGGTTGTTCTCAAATTTTAGAATATAACAGAATCAGCTAGGGAGATTTTAAAAATTAGAAATTTCCTAGCCCCATGCCCATGGATTCTAATTCAGTAGGTTGAAGAGAGTTTAGAAACTTGATTCTCACACAGTTCCAAATTTAAGAATCACTACGCAAGAGCATCTCGTACCACTGGCAAAAATAAAATAAAATAAAATAAAATAAAATAAAATAAAATAAAATAAAAATGACAAGCCTTGGGTTCTTTCTATTCAGAAATTTCACTTTAATATCTGTTAGTCATTAATTTTTGCTTTTCAATGGGAAATAATTTATCCATATTCTGTACCATCCTCTTGACTGCAGCCATGATTATTTGAGATCTAATGTAACATTAGAATACTGCACTATATATTCTTATGTACTACAATAAATGCTAGAGGAAGCTGAATTCTATAATTTCATGGATGATGTTCACATGCAGATGAATCACTGACATGATGTTTGAGATGCAGAAGATGTAATGGAGTTTATAATGTTGTCTTTTATATGCAAGGGTCACAAGCTCAATATTCTTTCAATTAAAGCATATATGGAATTATTTTTCCAGCACTAAATTATATGCAAGGCCTACTCATGGCCTCCTTACAAGTACTAACTGTATTTTGGAAAAATTTTTTGGTTTTAAATTTTAAATTAGAGATAGGCCTTTTACTTTAATACAGTTAAGCTACATGGCCTACATAAGGAAGATAAAGCTCATAACTTTATAAAGAAACTGTCCTGAATAATTAAAATAATGACGTTCAGACAACTTCATGAACATTACTCACATTATATGAGACTTTTCAATGACCACCACCCGACACAAAACCTTAGTATACCTTTTCCAAGAGAAAACAATGTGGGGAAGGGAAGTGAATATTAAATCTTACCACTGGTTTTTGGAAAAGTTAGCATCTTGCTGACAGTTTCCCTAGAACAGAAGTAGCTTGCATAGACTTCAAACAATGTTTTATTGACATATGAAACCTGAAAAATCTTAATAGGATTCTCCATATTATACAGATTATGTCTTTCAAAATAAGTTTTATTTTCTTGCTGGTTTCCTAAATGATGCTTCAGGTTCCTGAAGTGATTTGTACTTAAAACCATCCCACATTTTGATTTCCATCCACTCTCCCCACACCACTCTCTCCATGAATTTTTAACGAGGAACAGTCCTGTATAAAAGCCATTGAGTTGCAGGGGGGACATATCAGTTAAAAATAAAACCTGGAAATATCATTCAGCAATCTGCTTTTAGATCTTTTTAAGCTGATGAATTTTATTTCAGTAAAAACAATGAAAATTAAAAATTCTCCATCATTTTCTAAAGGAGAGACATTAAAAAATAGAGGGGCTAAAAGGCAAAATGGAAGAGCACAAAACAACCGATCATGGCTGGCTATGCTAGAATTAAAAAATAAACTCTTAAAATAGGACCAACTAACATTTACAAATGATAACGCATCAGAACTGTTCTTTTTATTTTTTTGTAACAGGCAAGAAAATATAAGGGTAATCTTAAAATACACAGTTAAGGCTTCACAGGAAACACATGAGTACACTACTCACAAAATCCTTGGAATAAACGCTACTTGCTCATTCAAGGGCATCATCATTCCGCTCTAGATGGCCTCTTAAAGTTTTTTCTGACTCATTTAGGCAGATGTGGCTGCTCTTCTATGCTTTTATGACACCTAATATCTTCATTATAACAAGTAGAACATTATAATTCTCTTTCTCTGTCTCCCCAGCAGCCTGTAAGAAGGTCAGAACTGGGTCTTTTCAAATATATATCCACAGTCCCTGGTATTGTAGTAATTATAAAAATGTCGCAACTAATTGGTGTCCTGCCTTGGGTTTAGCAATCATATATTACTGACTTCTCAGAATCCTGCAAGGCAAACAGTATAGATGAATTACACTCAGAGAGGTCAAGTAACTGGCGGATGCTTAAGTCAATGCTCTGTGAGTGGCAGGTTAATAACGGAAGTCCCACAAGGTAGGTCCACAACTTGGACCCACAAGATAATGACAGTGTGGCTGTGTAACACTATAAACCACAGAGATTATCTCAGTAACGATGGAAAACAGATTACGTTTTTAAAAAGGTCATCCTCATGAAAAGGAAAATGATTCCTACAGAGGAATGACAGCTGGCGAGGCTTCTCAAAGTACAACATTCAAGCACCACAGCACATGCCTAAGGGAAGCATTAGACGAGATTAGAAGGAAAAGGCCGTGGAGACCTCAATCCCTCCTCCTCCCACCGCGGGCCTGGCCTCCACCACCACCTCCGCCAGGCGGGCGTGGAAGGGGCGACCTCTCCGATGCGCACTGCCGGGCGCCAAGCCGCCCGCGCTCCCTCCCCCAGCGCGGCGCTTGCCACTGGCCCGGGAGGCCCAGGCGTGGGCAGCCGGGTACCTAGCTCGGCCACGGTGGCCGCGCAGCCGGACAGTAGGAACTTGCTCGCTCGGGGCCATCTCTGGGTCAGCGGCAAAAGCCTCTCCTCCTCCGGGACGGACATTCAGCAGCACGGCAAGGCGAAAACGCACCCCTTCTCGCCGCTGCACCGCGCCGCGGCTGCCGCTTCCCTGCCAGGGCGGCCCCTTTTCAACCGGCGAGTGGCCGGGTGAGGACCATTTCCTCGTTCGGCTCGGCCGGGCGGACCCGCAACCTTCCTAGCAGTCCCAGGCTGGAGTGGTTCAGCTGCCCCCTGCACCCCAGAATAGGAAAACACAGCGGAGCCCAGGAGGTTACTGGGCAATGTAGTCCGCCCGGCTCCGCGACGTCTCTGATTGGCCGGCCGCGGGGCCCGCTGCGGCTCCGCCCCCGGTCTCCATAGCAACGCGACTAGTTCTAGCCCGTCAGTCCTAGCCCTGCCCTGCCCCTCCCTGCATTTTTTCCGCGCTGGCTGAGATTCAAAGAGAAGTGGAGGTGGGAGGGAACGACAATGCAAAAATCACCTAAAAATTGGGACAGAGAAAGGAAGCTACAGTTACGAAGGAGAGCTGCAAAAGTTGCAGCAGAAAGATTGGGAGTCCCGGCAGGTTCCGTAGCCCGTAAAAAAGAAGCAAGTGCCAGGACGGCAGGACTATTTCACACTTCTCTGATTCTGGAAGGTGCTGGACAAAAACATGGAACTAATGTTCCCAACAGTGATTATAATCCTGAGTTGCCTTGCTCTGTTCTTACTCCTTCAGCGGAAGAATTTGCGTAGACCCCCGTGCATCAGGGGCTGGATTCCTTGGATTGGAGTTGGATTTGAGTTTGGGAAAGCCCCTCTAGAATTTATAGAGAAAGCAAGAATCAAGGTATGTGGTCGTGGCAGGCGGGGTGTCCAGAGTAGACACTGCTTTCTTTTTAAAATTTTCTTTCATTGGCTCCTAAGTGCAGTGCTAGAACACGGGGAACATACCTGCTTGCCTCAACTAAAGGATCTAGTCATTTCTGAAATCCTCTACTAACAATTAACAGCAGTATTCTGTGCAAAATTTTGCGAAAGAAATGACATACAATTGCAGCGTGCATCTACATTTTTGGAAGTAGAGATTAACTTTTCATGTTTTTACTTCATCGAAGTTCCAAATGTATACGTGTTCAGTAAATGTTTGCAGTAATTGGGAAAGATAAAGTGTAATCCAATTTAAGTTTGTGAAAATGAGTAATTCGTATCCAAATCGGAGTTAACACCAAAGTATTGCACAAATTGCTTGCACAGTTGGTTCATACAAAATAAACAGGCTCTGTATTTTTAGCTGACGTTGTTATTTGATGATGATGTGCTCCATTTTCACTACGGCCTGAGGAGACTAGTAATCCTCCTTGTACTAGATGTTTTTGTTTTGAAAGTATCTTTTAAATGTCTGAGCACTTTAAGGAACAGACCTCTATTAATGTCTTTTAAGTTAATTCAATTTAAGTCTTTTATTCAATTTCCAGTCACAAAGATTTTATGATATTTGATTGTCTAATAAATTTGTACCATATTAATTATCATTATTCTTATGAATTATAATACTTTCTGTGGTCACCCGTTTTCCTTCTGGTTAGCCTAATTTGTAGAATGAATTTATACGTAGTAGCATTATTTTGCCACTGATCATTTACCTTCAAAATCTCTGAGATTCCAATTTAGTAAAAAAGGTATAGAAAATTAAAGAGAACTAAGATGAAAATAAAAATAACCCAGCATATCACACCAGAAATACTGTAAAAATTTAGTGTATTTATATTATTTTGGCCTTTTTCCTATGTATTTACAACTATTTAATGAACAACAATGGAATAATAGTGTAATACTCTTTTATGTCCTTTCGACTTTAACATATAATGTTGATAACTTTCCTGTATCATGAAATACTTTGAATCTTCCTTTTATGGCTATATTTTGTCATAGGAGGATACACTAGTTTACTTAAATCTCAATAGTTGGGTTTATAGGTTGCTGCCAACCTTTTTTCTTTCTCTCAACCAATGCTCCAGTGAACATTCTTGCATGTGTGTGTGCATGTATTGATTGTGTGGTTGTACATTTTGCATTTATCTGATTGTTTACTCAGAATACATTTCTAGGAGTAGAATTGCTGAGTCAAAGGACATGCACATTGAAATTGTTTATATGAAGGTGTTACCTTTGGAAAATGGTGTATGAATATGCAATTTTTATTTTCCATTGACTGTAAGGAATTGCCTAACTTCTCATATCCTGGGCCACACTGAATGCCATAATTCTTTGCAATTTTTGCTTGTCTGATAGATGAAAAAATTATATCTCCTAAAGAAATACTCCTTTGTCTCCCACAGCCTTCTTTATGCATATAATTTTGATAATTTTTAAGGAATTTTTTTTACAAGCTTGTGTCAGAAGGCTAAATATTTCTGAGGTCTCTGTTGCTATCCTGACTAAACAAAACAAGTTATTGCTGGACTCCATGGCTCACACCTGTAATCTCAACACTTTGGGAGGCAGGGGTGGGAGGATTGCTTGAGGCCAGGAATTTAAGACCAGCCCGGGAGATATAGCAAGACGTCATCTCTACAAAAACTAAATATAAAAAAAATTAACCTGGTCCAGTGGCACATGCCTGTAGTCCCAGCTACTCCGGAGGCTGAGTCGGGAGGATTGCTCGAGCTCAGGAGTTCCAGGTTCCAGTAAGCTATGACTGAGCCCCTGCACTCCAGCCTGGGCAACAGAGCAAGACCTTGTCTCTTTAAAAAAAGAATACGACTGCTTTATTTGATGTTTTACTACTAAAAGCTTTTAAGGTTCACCCTTGCCTCTGGGCAGTATGATTAAAAAAAAAAAAAAAAAAGCCAGGGTGCTCCCACCATTGGTGCCAGGAGAGATTCAAATAGCACAAACCCCAACCTTCATGCAGGAAGGCTCACACCAGCCTACCCCCTAACCATAATAAAACCGTAAGACCTGTCTCTTTTCACTGTTTTCTCAAATCATTTTCAGATCAGCTTGAGAGGACTGCCCTACTTTCCCCAGAGAAGTCTCATTATGTATGAAATAAACCTCTTCATACCCTCTCAGGGTGTGTGTGTGTGTGTGTGTGTAAATGTAGTCACTGTCTTGACATCCAAACCAAATCTTGGGTGGGAGGTTCCATTCTGAGTTTTTGCAGTGGCTGCAACAGGTACTCAGTAGACTTGATGCGAAATTGCATCTAAATGGCAACCGCATAAGACACTACTTATGGCATATTGAACCTTCAAGAAAAAACTTCTAAAATTCCATCATTAGCTAATACTCTCAGCTTCTCATGCCCCTCTAGAATACTGAAAAGAGACAACTTTGGTGACCACAAAAAAATCTTCCTATTATTTTTATTTAATCTTTGAATAGATTATGTATTTATATGGTTCAAAAAATTGTAAATATAAAAACTACAGGAAAAGTCCCTTCAACCTCTGTTTCCCGTCCACCTAGTTCTCACTCCTCACTCCCAACCTTGGCAACCCTGTAATTCGTTTCTTATATGTTGTTTCATAGTTTCTTTAACTGTATACAAGCAGATAGAATTATGGAATTATTTTCCACCTTATAAGCAAAATATGTCATATTATTCACACTGTTGCTTTGTCAATAGGTTTTTTTTTTTTTTTTTTTTTTTTTTTTTTTTTTTTTTTGAGACGGAGTCTCGCGCTGTCGCCCAGTCTGGAGTGCAGTGGCGCGATCTCGGCTCACTGCAAGCTCCGCCTCCCGGGTTCACGCCGTTCTCCTGCCTCAGCCTCCTGAGTAGCTGGGACTACAGGCGCCCGCCACCGCGCCCGGCTAATTTTTTGTATTTTTAGTAGAGACGGGGTTTCACTGTGGTCTCGATCTCCTGACCTTGTGGTCTGCCCGCCTCGGCCTCCCAAAGTGCTGGGATTACAGGCGTGAGCCACCGCGCCCGGCGTCAATAGGTATTTACTCTTTACATATTAGTACCATATAGAACTCCTAATTCTTTTCTTTGAAGATGCATGGATATGGCTGCATTTATTTAATAAGTTTCCTCATCGACAGACATGGGGTAGTCAGATTTCTAAGATAACCTGCGATGATCCTACAATGATTCCCTTGTGTAATCACCTCCTTTTGAGTGTCAACAAAACCTAGTGACTCACCTCTAATGAACAGAATATGGCACAAGTGATCTGATGTTACTTCTGTGATTAGGGCTTTCATTTTGATAACAGACTCAATTGCCTTCCTAGTTTACACTCTTTGATGATGAGAGCTGTCATTATAGAGAGGCCTACAAGGCAAGAAATAGAGGGAGGTCCTGGCCAGCCCCAGTAAAAATCAAAGGTCTTCAATCCAATAGCCTGTGAAAAACTAAATTCTGCCACCAACCGTGTCAGCTTCATAGTGAATACTACTACCCGAGTTGAGCCTTGAGATGGCTAGAACCCAATCTTTAGTTACGAAATTCTATTACAAAAGAAAAACTCATATTGCAAACCTGATACTTTGTACTTTATAATTGAGACAGAGGATTTTGTTTATGCTTCAAATTACCTGGTTATATCTGTCTTTTGTTGATTAGAATTTACCATTTTTTACGCATGAGACATTGATAAAATTTCTGGCACTCTGACTAAGAGAGTTTTTTTTAAACACCTAATAGTATAGACAATCTGCAGCTATCTACAAGTATGTATTTGTTGATACAATGGAAACATTATTTGAAAACACAATGTCCCAAAGTATACTAGGCTGAAGTTCAGTATTTTATAAAAATATTCAATAAATAGTTTAAGTAAATTGTTGGAAAAATATTGGCTCAATAAAGCATCATTATTTTTCAGGTTCTAATGAGGGAAATGGTGTCTACCTCCCACCAACAGGTGTAGAATGTGAAATTCTGAAAATGTGGGCATAGGATCTAAATGTCAAGCAGCCCCCAAAAAGACAAAGTTCCCTACATTAAAATAAGTAAATTAGACAACTTCTGCAGTTTGTCTGCTTAAACAGCTCTTGGGAAGGGCACCTCCTTTAAGCCACTCTAAGTGATATTTGAAGTCTTACCTGTAGTCATCTATGTTGAGTTAAAATCTACTTTCTCTTATATTATTAAAGCTGTACCAACTTTGTTTTGGATACTGTTTGGGTGATACATATTTTTCTATCCCTTTCAATTTTTCAGAGTCTTTATATTTTAACCCAGTCTCTTGAAAAATAAAAGATAGATTGAACCAAATTAAAATAAAAATATAACGTATCACAATTTCTATCACTATGTGCTTATATTAATTAGAAAAGAAAAATCTGAAATTGATAAACTTTCAAGAATCATCTCCTTCTAAAAAAGAGTAAAATAAGCCCAAATAAAGCAGAAGGAAGGAAATAGTAAAGAACAGAAATCAATGAAGTTGAAAATTAAAAAAATAAAATAAGGAAAATCAATGAAAGAAAGAACTGGTTTTTTGAAAAGACCAGTAACATTGCCAGACTTCATGCAGGACTGATAGAGCAAACAAAAATGACCAATGTTTGAATGAAACAGGGAATATCACTGCAGACATCAGAAGGAATGATAAGAAAATACTATGAATAACTCTACAAACATAAATTTAACAAGTTACATAAAATGGATTAATTCCTAGAAAAACATATTCTAACAAAACTATCCAATATACAATACATAATTTTAATAGCCCTACACTATTAAGAAAATTGAATTTGTAATTTGATAACCTCCCAAAAAGAATTCTCTAGGCCCAGATTGTGTCATTGGAAAACTATACCAAATGTTTAAAAAAGAATTAACTATGAGTTCTATACTATTTCTTCCAGAAAGTGGAAGACATAGAAACATTTCCCAGTCTATTTTATGAAGTTGGCATTACCTTGATATCAAGCCACAGATAGTACAGAAGAAAACTACAGACAAATATTACTTATGAATATATTAATAGATGCAAAAATAACAAAATATCAGCAAATAAAATTTATCAATATATAAGATGAATTACCAAGTGAAGTCTGTCAATCCACGTAAGCTGCTGTATTAACAAGCTAAAGAAGAAAAGGTACATAATTGATGCAGAAAAAGCATTTGACAAAATTCGATATCCATTCCTGATATCCATTCATGATAAGGAATAGAGGGAAATTTCCTAACTCTATAAAGGACATCTACAAAAATCCTTCAGTTAACAGGACACTTAAATGATTAAAGACTAAATACTTCCATGTGATTGGGAACAAAACAAAGATCTCTGTTGTCACAACTCTTATTCAGTATAGTGCTGGAAATTTTAGCCTGTGCAATAAAGTAAGAAAATAAAATACATATAGATTTGAAAATAAGAAATAAAACTGTCTTAATTTGCAGATGACATGATTGTCTATGTAGAAAATCCCTATGTTAAAAATACATTAACATTTATAATAACTCAAGAAATATTTAGGTATAAATCTAACAAAACATATAGAACTTGTATGCTAAAATCCACAAAACATTGATGAAAAAAAATCAAAGGTCTTAAGAGAGACACATACTGTGTTCCTGATTGGAAAAGTCAACATATTAAAAATGTCAGTTTCCTCCAAACTGATATCCAGGTTTGATGCAAATAGTATTCCCAGCAAGATTTGCTGTAGATATAGACAAGGTTATTCTAAAATTTATATGGAAAGGCAAAGAAACTAAAATAAATAAAACAATTTTGAAAAAGTAGAATAGAATGAGAGGAATCATTCCACTCAATTTCAAGGCCTATTATTAATCAAGATGATGTAGTACTGGCAGAAGGATAGACACAAAGATCAGTGGAACAAAGTAGAGTATCTAGAGGTAGATCCACTCAAGTATGCCAACTGATTTTTGGCAAAGGTGCAGAAACAACTCAATGAAATAAAGATGGCTTTTTTAAACAAATGGTGATGGAGCAATTTGACTCTGTAAGCCAAAACAAACAAAACAACAAAGAACCACCCCCAACACACACACAAAATGAATTTCTACCTAAGTCCTATATCTTATACAAAATTAACTCAAAATAGATAACAGAGTTAAATGTAAAACGTAAAGATATAAAACCTGTAGAAAGAAATATAGAAGAATATCTTCCTAATTTGGAATAGAAAATAGCTCTTAGACTTAACACCAAAAGGATAGTTCATAAAAGGAAAAACTGATAAATTGAACCTCATCAAAATTTAAAAACATTTGCTCTGTAAAAGAGCTCACTAAAAAGAGTTAAAGAAAAGCTACACACTGGGATAAAATATTTGCAAACCACATATCCAACAAAGGACTAATATCTAGAATATATAAAGAACTCTCAACACTCAACAGTATAATACAAAATCCAGTTAGAAAATGGGCAGATGACATAAACAAGATGTATCAATGAAGAGAATATTCAGATGGCAAATAAGCACATGAAAATATGTTCAACATCAATAGTCATTAGAGATAAGCAAATTAAAATCATGAGATACTACTACATATCTATCAGAATGGCAACGATAAAAATAGCAACAACACCAAATGTTGGTAAGGATACAGAGAAACTGGATTACTTATACATATGGTGGAAATATAAAATGGTACAGCCGCTCCAGAAAACACGTTCCCAGTTTCTTAAACATCTAAACACACAGCCAACCATATGACCTGGCAATTGCACTTCTAGGAATTTATCACAGAGAAACTTAATGTTTACATAAAAACCTAGATATGGATGTTTATGTTTGTGATAGCGCCAAACTGAAAAGAAACTCACTGTCTTTCAACCTTATTCATTTTTATTGTTTTTATTTTTAGAGACAGTCTTGCTGTGTTGCCCTGGCCGGAGTGCAGTGGTGCAAATCATAGCTCGCTGCAACCTCAAAAACTCCTGGGCTCAAGTGATACTCCTGCCTCAGACCCCCAAAGCAGTGAGATTATAGGCATGTCTAGCCCAGCCTTCATAATGTTTAAATAAACTGTCGTACATTCACACTGTGGAATACTACTCAGAAATATAAAGGAGTGAATGATTGATACACACAATTTGGATGAACATTCAGAGAGTTACGCTGAATGAAAAGCCAGTCCCCAAAAATTGTATACTACATACTTCCATTTATATAACATAGTGAAATTCAAAGTTATAGAAGTGGAGAACAGATGAGTGTTGCCAAGGATTAAGGAGAAGGTGGGAGTGGGAGAAACAGTGGGGGTGGCTATAAAAGGGCATCATTTAAGATCTTTGTGGTGATGGAAATATTCTGCATCTTGACTGTATCAATGTCAATAGCTTGGTTGTGATACTGTACTATAGTTTTGCAAGATGTTAATACTGGGAAAACAGTAATAGATATGTAGGCTGTCTCTGTAACATTTCTTACAACCCCATGTTAATCTACAATTATCTCTAAATAAAAAGTTTAAAAAATATACAAGCACCACTTCTACAACATACCATGTGTGCCTGCCTTTACTTCATAATACTGAGGCTGCTGATGTTGCATACAAGAAAAGAACAAAAGGAAAGCAAGTACAACAACACAACAACAACAACAAAAACCCTGTTACATAATTTCTAACACTGTGCATGACCATCTTTCACTCTGCAGTTATATTGCTGTTACTTTAAATGCCTCACATCAACAATTATCTCAACTGCTGATTCAATGTATTTGAATGTGGTTAGTCTACACTTGTGGCCAGGTGCTTATAGATGTTACAAAAAGTTACCTACTAATGGGAAGCTAAGAATTCTCATTTGAACAAAACTTTAACAGTGAAAATAAATCTTCTTCTAAGTACTGGTTAACAAACAATTATAGATAGGAATGTTAGAAAGCAATGTAGCTGTCTGGATCACTAATGTACAAAAATGGGACTTCATTTTTTTGGTGGCTTAATGATTTTTGGGCCTGCAAGTTGCCTAGTACTACCCAACAGTGTGTTGCAGGAGTAATCATGTGCCATCTCTTGGGAGGTAAAGAAATGACTAATACTGAAGTAGTGATGAGCATAAATTATGCCTTGAGATATGTATAATACTGTAATGGAATACGAAAGTATGATGATTTATTTTGATGACAGAGTCATGGAAAAGATTGTGGTTTGTTGCCCACATTCATAATTGAAGAAACGGATAAATTATACTTAGACGCCAATGAAGATGAATGACATATTTTTTTTCCCAGCAAGGTCATAGACCCCTGATATCAAACCCTGTGCTACAGTATGTTTACAGGTTGCTAAGAGTGATCTGATAAAGAGGGGAAAATTAATGATGTAGGAGAGAGAGGCATAAATGTAGAAAAGAGAAGGCAAGAGTGTAGGATCCATAACACAAATGGAGAAGTGTTGACATTTCACAAGGGCAGGAACTTCCATCCATGTTAAGAGGAGGGAACAGATGGAGAATGGGTGCAAATGTATATACCTTGCAGGATTTAGTAATGAGAAACTGAAACTGCTACTTGATGGCTCCATTTTTCCAGTGAGTTACAAGGCAGGGACACTATGTCAGAGTGGAGAGGCTGAGTAGGTTGAAATAGTCATTACAGGTGAATTTCATTACAGGAGAAATAGTCATTTTGAAAACTAGGAAAGTGAACAGATTAGGAAAGTGTATAGGATTGCAAGACATTGTTGAATAACCATAGATTTCCTGTAAACCAGCTGGCACTTTTGAACTTTCTTGTTGAACAATATTCAGCTATAGGTTGCTTATAAGTCTACTAATATCTTGAAAACAATGTTTAAATGTCACAATGTTGATATAATTTTTAATTATTTATAATTATTATTTTCTACTTATTTCATACTACAAGAAAGGAAGCTACAAATAGGCAATAAAATGATCAAAGGGAACATTACATATCAGGACAGAGCAAATTAAAATTTATATAATTCAGATCTGACTAAAACAATCAGAATTTATAACTAATTACCAAATATAATAATTTGTCTCTTTACTGTAACTTCAACATTAGGATTCTTGAGTGAGGAGAAAGGGCTTAAACATGGCTTAGAAATGCTTACTAATATAATCTGTGTTTGTTTTATTTCAGTATGGACCAATATTTACAGTCTTTGCTATGGGAAACCGAATGACCTTTGTTACTGAAGAAGAAGGAATTAATGTGTTTCTAAAATCCAAAAAAGTAGATTTTGAACTAGCAGTGCAAAATATCGTTTATCATACAGGTAAAGAATATTTTTAGATAGTCCATTCGAAATCCAACATTGGAATCCAGGAGTAGTTTTAGGTAAAAATTACATCCTCACTCCTCTATCAAGAATGATGAGGGTCCATTATTTTATTCTTGAGGTATGGGTAGAAGAGGAAAGAGTTACAGGTAAAAGAGTTTGGCCATTGAAACGCAAATGAATGGCAGCCTCATACATTTAGATTTGAATTAGACACGTGAAAGTGATAAGGTTACCTCATTGATGTTTTCTTTAGAGAGTATTTGGAATCTGTATCATGTTACAGCTTCCAAGATGTCACTAATTCTGTTCCACCGCTGTGTGTACAGTGTTCTACAGGCTACAGCTCTTGGACTGATTACATGCTATTCAGTCCCTGAAACTAGAATTCCATGGCTTAGTAAACCCTTTACAGTGGCATTTCCTGACATATTTTGTAGGGCTGTTATGGTAAGTGGGAGCTTGACTTGCCCTTTCACAAATCCTCTGTCTTCAGAGACTGCCAGATTGTACAGTCAGCATGCTTCCAGTATGGCTGTCTGCCTTCATTTCTTCCTAGGCTGCAAATGTGTGTACTGGGGCCACGTGTCCTCCCTGGAATGCAGAGCTGGTTCATTTTGTGTCTGGTTCTTTTTTGTGCTTTCACAATGTTTTTGCTTGCTTCTATTCTCTGTGACTTCTTTCTGCCTTTTTTCTTCTTTGGTTCCTTTTCATGTAACCTTTTGTGCATTTCTTACCATTAAGATAAGAAAGTTTGTTTTAAAAACTACCAGTAATCAATAGAATTATATATATATATCTTTCTTCTTGCATGCATGATATCACAACTTGTTGGTGAAATTCTTTGATTATTTGGTACTTCTTGATACTTGGACTATGGAATTTCAGATCAAATAATAGAAAGTTTTTGAAGGCCTTTGATCTGTAGAGTCACATATCCCTTTAGAAAAATTTGCTAAGTTAACAGAGGTGTATGGAAATGATTGAGTTTTTTTCACCTGGGCCTCCTCTGGGGACTTTCATGCTTAAATATTTCTGTTGAACAGATGAAATATATTAATATTTATTCTTAAGTCAGCTTCCCATTCCTCCCGTATATTTCCCAACCATAGAGAAGATGTATGCTCAGGAAATCTAAAAACTGTTTTTCATTAACTTACACAAAATGTAACTTACACGTAATAGCACGATGAAATACAAAATTAAAACTTATTTTTTGAAAAAGTTACTTTAATAAAATGACAACAGTGGGCACAGGGGACTACTGGAGGGAGGGGGACGGGTGGCAAAGGTTGAAAAACTATTGAGTACTGTGCTCATTACCTGAGTGATAGGATTAATCATGCCCCAAACCTCAGCATAACACAATATACTCATATAACAAACCTGCACATGTACCCTCTGAACCTAAATTTTTTTTTAAAGAAAAAGTTACTTCAAAGTCAATAAAACAAGGTAAAAGAAAAATATAAAGGAATGAGTAAAAAATAAACCCCGATTTCTAATTAGGAGAGTGTGTTGTAGAGGGAACATGAATACTAATATAAAGAAAATAGTGGGCTGAAAGCTATTCATGGTGTTAGGAAAGGTCTCCTGGTGGAAGTAATATTCAAGAAGACACTTGAAGGACAAATAGAAATGTGCAGCATAAGTTTAAAGCTCATAGGTATAAGTGTGTGGGATTGGGTGGGAGTAGATATGGGTATAACGAAGGAGAGAACATTCTGAGCAGACAGAACAGCCTCTGAAATGCTGGGATATGTAAAATATGTGTTTTTAATGTATCTGGACTATAGATTTGGAGGGAGAAGGGTTGAAAATACCAGCTCTCTTAATCATCCATTTATAGATTATCCCTTAAAGTGAATAAAGTTCCACCATCTCACAGAATACATTGAATCTTTTTTGTTTGTTTGTTTTGAGATAAAGTCTCTCTCTGTCGCCCAGGCTGGAGTGCGGTGGTGTGATCTCAGCTCACTGCAACTCTACTTTGTGGGTTCAAGTGATTCTTCTGCCTCAGGCTCCCCAGTAACTCGGATTACAGGTGCCCACCACAGCCAGCTAATTTTCCTATTTTTAGTAGAGACAGGGTTTCACCATGTTTGGTCAGGCTGGGCTGGAACTCCTGACCTCAAGTGATCCACCTGCCTCGGCCTCCCAAAGTGCTGGGATTACAGGTTTGAGCCACCACACTCGGCAGAGAATATGTTGAGTCTTTATCTACTTTTATTTACGGGAGGTGACCTTGTGTGCTGGGAGGACTTTGGCTGTAGTCCCTGCTGACCAAATAATAGTAGAGATATATTGACTGTGTGTTTCAAGGAGTCGTTGCTTATTTTGAAAATAGTTTTCTTTGTTCATAGCATCAATTCCAAAGAATGTCTTTTTAGCACTGCATGAAAAACTCTATATTATGTTGAAAGGGAAAATGGGGACTGTCAATCTCCATCAATTTACGGGGCAACTGACTGAAGAATTACATGAACAACTGGAGAATTTAGGCACTCATGGGACAATGGACCTGAACAACTTAGTAAGGTAAATAGATGCATTAATATGATTTAGTCTTGCTTTTTGTTTTAAATAAAAAATTGAAAGCTATACATTGGACTTCAAACACTGTCAGGTTGATTACTGAAGTCTACCTAACTAGGCTATTAAGAGATTATTTTAATCTTTTAAATTATTTATTTATTTTTTTTGAGACAGAGTCTTGGTCTGTCACCAATCTTTTAAATTCTAATTCAGTTTAGCATTTCTATTTTATGGTGAGCAAATAAGCCAATACAATCATTGTAATATATTTGCAGTAATTTCTCCTTAGTCATTCCATACATTTTTGTATAAACTACATGGATTTTCTTCTTATAATTTTCATACTTCCCCATTAGAATTTTGATAAAACCTTCAGTGCAATTTGCAATTATTAGAACGAGAGGACGTTGAGAGGATAGGGGAGAGAATGGAATCACAAAGTGGTGAAAAAGGTCCAGGAGATGTTTGTGTTACTTAACAAGTGGCTCAGGCAAAGTCAGTGTGGGCCTCAGGAGTGAGCTCCAGGGTCCTTTATTAATGGAGATCCCAGGAGACAGGGAAGAGCAGCAGACGGAGTCAGCCCCATTCTGAAGCTTTCTGGAAAAGTTAAAGTCTGGGCATGGGAGCTGTGAAAAAAAATTTCCCACGTGCATAAAGAGATTTGGTAAGTTGAAGTTACCTGAGTCACGTTGCCATCTCAGCAGGATCCTGGAATGCCCAAGGCAAGATTCTGCAGTTCAGACTCAAACAGAATGACAGTGAACATTCTGTTAGAGGTCCAGTAGTATGGGCTGGAGGGGGGACACAAAAACAAACAACCAAATTAAAAAATATGCTGAAGCGTACCCAGTATCTATAATGAAACAAATACATTGAAATGAACAAAATATTCCTGGATATTTTTGAAACTTTGGGTGAATGAGATTATGAATGGATGGTAAATAAAAATTAAATAAACAAGTGTTAAGTGTTTTAAGGCATGTTAACAATATTTTATATTCTTTATCTTAAGTTTGCTACAGTAATCACTTTATTATCTTAATGGTAAAACTTATTGATGATATGTACTGTATTTCAATAGGCAGTAGTTTGAATTTATGGGATCCTGTGAGAAATTAGGAAATTGGTGACTAATATTGCCCTGATTCCTTGTTTTTGTTTTTGTCGTTGTTGTTGTGGTTGCTGTCTAAAGGAATGGACTATATCTTAGCTACTATTATCTGTTAAATAAATTCTTGTTGAATTGTATTAGATCAATGTATTTATTATCTCATATTTGTCAGAGTCTAATATGCTTGCTTAGAAAGCATTTAAATATCTTCAGATAAATCAAACCACAGTTTCAGTTCCCCCTGTATTATCTTGACCACAGTAAGCAAATATCAAAACTTCTTAAGAGTGACTTTTTCCCAAGAGAATCTGTCACCTATTATCTGCCCCTCATATATCGCTATGAAATAGCACCCTGCTTTGTATCCTTTGCCTTTCTTCTTTGGTCTTTGGGTCTAACTTTCTGTGTTTCTGTCTTTGTAGACATCTCCTTTATCCAGTCACAGTGAATACGCTCTTTAATAAAAGTTGGTTTCCCATAAACAAGAAGAAAATCAAGGAGTTCCATCAGTATTTTCAAGCTTATGATGAAGATTTTGAGTATGGTTCCCAGTTGCCAGAGTGTCTTCTAAGGTAGCAGTTGTTTCCTATAATTAATTCATTGACCAAGCTTCTCTCAGCAACTGATACACCTCTCATTTTTCTGTTCTAAGTAGATGTAACCCCAGTTTAAGTGGGAGAGAAGCTGTTTCTTATGACCTGTTTTTGGTGTCTGTATGTGAATTGAGGGAAGACCAAGGAAGAGAGATGCTTTTCTTATTGTGATGAACAAAAACAAAAGAGAGAAAGAGATCGATGGGACTAAGAATGTATTTTGAGGCCTTTTATCCCATCTACAGCTTATTATTATTGCACTCGTTGCTACAGTTAAGATTCCTGCTAAATCATCAGTGTGAGCAGTCTCAGAATCAGACACTGTGCTCCTCATTCTCTCTGAGGCAAACATAGGCGTGGTTAAATGCGTTTCTCACAGTTGGTTCAGACAAGTGTTTGTAAAATGAGGCACATGCAAAGTAACTGCGCGATTTTGAAACTTCTTGGCAGTGGCTCTATATCTTTCTCCATTTGGGTTGCTATAACAAAGTGTCATAGAGTGGGAGGCTTATAAACAACAGAAATTTATTTCTCATCGTCCTGGGGGCTGGAGGTCTGAGATGAGCGTGCCAATATGGTCACGTTCTGGTGAGGGCTATTTCTCATTGCCCTGGAGGCTGGGGGTCTGAGATGAGGGGGCCAGCATCCTCACATTCTGGTGAGGGCTCCTTCCAGGTTGCAGACTCCCAGTTTTTCACTGCATTCTCACGTGGTGAAAGGGGCAGACAGACCCTGTTCATAGGGGTGCTACTCCTTTGCATGAGGGCTCTAGCCTCATGACCTAGCTACCATCCAAACACCCCCACCTCCTAATAACATCACCTTGGGGGTTAGGATTTCAACATATAAAGATCTGGGAGGGACACAGACATTCAGACCATAGCCTACATAGGCCATTCATCTATAATGGTGACTGTTCAGACAAGATTTAGAAGATTAGAGAAAGTCTGTTTTTCACGGCTTAAGCCAGAGATTGATTCCGTGCATTGGGTTTTCATCCTCCTACAACTTACAGCAGCCACAGTAAAGGCAGACCAAGCAAGTTGTGGGTTCTGCCTTCTTATTCAGCACCAATGCAATGAGACTCTGAAGTATTATTTACAAAAGACACTAAAATGTAGTTGCTCTGCCTCCCCAATTGTCTTTGTGGACTAATAATTCCAAAGGTAGACCTTTCATGAAATTATACCTGAAAATTAAGAATAAATTTGGAGAAATAATTTTAATTCCACAGACATCCATTTTTTATGTTGTGACCTGTTATTCCAAAAGTGCTTTCAAATTAATTTCTATATATATCTTTTTCTCATGTAGAAACTGGTCAAAATCCAAAAAATGGTTCCTGGAACTGTTTGAGAAAAACATTCCAGATATAAAAGCATGTAAATCTGCAAAAGATAATTCCATGGTAAGTATTTCTTACCTTTTTTTTGCTAACGTAAAGATAGTAATAAATTATGGTTGTTAAAATATATTTTGCTAAAACACATGAGATTGATTAGATACCATTTTTGTGTCAACCACTGTACTGGACATGTTGAGATACATTATTTCATTGTTACATCATCACAACAACCTATGTAGAACAGGTATCCTATTCCACATATGAAAAAACCAGAGACAACGAGCAAAAAAAAATTACAATTCCGATGTTCTGTACTGATTTCTGTGTTATCATGCAGTTGGCTGTGTCAGTAGCGACAGGTGAAAGCAATGGCAAATTAGGAAAAGAGAACAAAGCCCTACAAAGTAGACTTTGTTATTGATGCCACTACCATTAGTTGTTTCTTCAGATGCAGGGAGGGAAAATAGTATAATTTAAAAAGCCAGGCACTAGGAGTCTGTGCCCTAAGTGTTATTCCAGATCTGTGGTTCTTCAAATGTGGCCCATAAACCAACAGCACCAGCATCATTTGGGAATCACTCAGTCAGAAACTCTGCAGTAGGCCAGGCATGGTGGCTCACGCCTGTAATCCCAGCACTTTGTGGGGCCCAGGCAGGAGAATTGCTTAAGCCCAGGAGTTCGAGATCAGCCTGGGCAACATAGCAAGACCTCGTCTCTACAAATAATGATAAAAAAAAATTAGCCAGACATGGTTGTACACACCTGTGGTACCAGCTACTCAGGAGGCTAAGGTGGGAGGATCACACTTGAGCCCAGGCAGTCAAGGCTGCAGCAAGCCCTGATTGTGCTCCTGCACTCCAGCCTGGGTGACAGAGCGAGACCGTGTCTGAAAAACAAACAAACAAACAAAAACCTCTGCTTTAACAAGCCTTACCTTTGGTTCACATGCTTGCTAATGAATGGTTCTCACCTCTGCCTCCTCATTAGAATCACCTCCGGGAGCTTTTGAAAACTGTCTTTGAGGCCAGGGTCTGCCCACAGAGACTGGGTTTCATTTGGTCTGGACTGCCTAGGCTCAAATCCAGTCACTGGTTGTGTAACCTTGGGCACAGTACCTAGTCTCTTGGCCTCAGTTTCCTCACCTACCTCATAAAGTTGTGGGAATTAAATGATTTAGTTTTTGTAAAGTGCTGAGAACAGAGGACTGGATAGGAGCTTATCATTGTTATCCTCATTTAAAAAATATCTTCAAATATTTTTATATTTAAAGATGGCATCAAAAGTTTTTGTTTGTTTTTAGTTAAACAGCAGGTATTATCACAAACAGCTTTGCTTAAAACTAGAAAGGAAGATGGCCTTAGGAAAAAAGACTATGTGAATGTTTAGGTGTCTCTTTCCTGAGTAAAGGCAATAGGAAGCCATACTGGAAGGCCCTTCATTGACAAACTGTGTTTCAGCTAATATTTTTGTTTTATAAACAACCCAGACAAACACACATGTTCTTTGCATTATTTTCCAGGACTTAGGGGCAAAAGCACATGTATATAAAAGATGTACCCAAATAGATCTGTAATCTCTGGGCCTAGCAAACAGAGTTTTTAAATTCCCAGTTAAAATTCCCTACCAAGGCTGGGTGCTGTGACTCACGCCTGTAATCCCAGCACTTTGGGAGGCCAAGGCGGTTGAATCACCTGAGGTCAGGAGTTCAAGACCAGCCTAGCCAACATGGTGAAACCTCATCTCTACTAAAAATACAAAAATTACCCTGGCATGGTGGTGCGCACCTGTAATTCCAGCTACTCAGGAGGCGGAGGCAGGAGAATCGCTTGAACCCAGGAGGCAGGGGTTATGGTGAGCTGAGATTGTGCCACTGCACTCTAGCCTGGGCAACGGAGTGAAACTCCATCTCAAAAAATAAAATAAAATAAAATTTCCTACCAACAATACCTCTAGAATAGCATTTGTTTTTCTTACTCTGAAGAAATGAGGTATTTTTAATCATAGGTACTCTTAACTCCCTTTTTATATTAGTCCTTTTTCATGCTGGTGATAAAGACGTACCTGAGACTGGGCAATAAAAAAAGGGGTTTAATGGTTCCACATGGCTAGGGAGGCCTCACAATCATGGTGGAAGGCAAGGAGGAGCAAGTCACATCTTACATGGATGGTGGCAGGCAAAACGAGAGAGCACTTGTGTGGGGAAACTTCCCTTTGTAAAACGGTCAGATCTTGTGGGACTCACTGACCGTCACGAGAACAGCACTAGAAAGACCTGCTCCCATGATTCGGTTACCTCCCACTGAATCCCTACCACAACACGTGGGAATTCAAGATGAGATTTCAGTGGCTTCATAGCCAAACCATATCATTATTTGAATAAAAACAAAGTTTCAATTCTGCTGAAGCTAATCCAGTGTTTAAAACTTTAGGAGAGAATTCAACTTGAACATCCATGAACAGTTTAACTTTATTTTTTGATGTATTGCAGCTCTGTTTTCCTCTAGCAGTGTTCACACTGAGCTTGTGTGTGTGTGTGTTTTGTGTGGCTTTTGTGTGTGTGTGTGTGTGTGTGTGTGTATGGAGTCTTGCTCTGTCGCCCAAGCTGGAGTGCAGTGGTGCGATCTCGGCTCACTGCAACCTCCACCTCCCAGGTTCAAGCAATTCTCCTGCCTCAGCCTCATGAGTAGCTGGAACTACAGGCATGTGCCACCACACCCGGCTAATTTTTATATTTTTAGTAGATACAAAGTTTCACCATATTGGTCAGGCTGGTGTCAAACTCCTGACTTCATGACCCACCTGCCTCGGCCTCCCAAAGTCCTGGGATTACAGGCGTGAGCCACCGTGCCCGGCCGAGCTCGTGTTTTTATACTAACATTAAAAAAAAAAAAAAAGTGTGGGCTAAGAAGAAATTTAAAAGATTTTGTTGTCTTCAACTGCATAAATAGATTTCAGTGACCTAGTGAAGCAGAAGACTGGGTAGAAGTTGAGTCTCATTTTTAAAAAATATATACACATTTCATTCCATCATTAACAGAAAATGTTGTGATTTCTTCCATGTTATTTTAGATATATCTTAAACTAGTGTTTTTCATTTAAAATTATGACTGTGTCACAGAATAACATATCAAAATAATGAAATATATCTATAGGATTTTCATGAGGTATAAACTTTGTCCTGTGACAACTTACATTGTAAGTGTGATAGACAAGCAGTAAATGAAATTCATATCTAAACTATTAATTCTGCTAATCCATTATTACAAAAAGAGTAATAAGACATTGGCTAACATTTTTGGGGTGTTTACCTTGTGCCAAGCATAGTGTTACACATTTCACAAGTAATCTATTATTTATTTTTACAACTTTAATACCAGGAAAACTGAGGATGTTAAACCCAGAAAGCTAGGGATTAGAGTAGTTAATCCCTTGAAAAATTACATGCTTTAGTAAATAATAGCATCAGTCTCTGTTTTATCATGTATTGTATATGCTAGTGACCGAAAACTTTTTTTTCTGTGTCATATTGTCTGAAGTAAAGCTACTATGCTGTGGTACAATGTAGTTCTCCAAATCCCTAATACATGAGAGTTGTGATTTGTTCTCTAATGGGGCCAATATAGCCTGGTGGCTTAGAGTGTGGGCTCTGGAGTCGGGGCTAGACTCACAGGGTTGGGATCCTAATTCAACCACCTTCAAGTTATATGTCCCTGGCAAAATTCCCTAACTTTACTGTGCTTCAATTTCCTCATATGCATAATGGTGGAGATAATAGCATCTGTGGGGAACCACAGACACTGGACCTTATTTGAGGGTAGAGATTGGGAGAGGGGAGAGGAACAGATAAAAACAACTATTGCATACTAGGCTTAGTACCTGGGAGATGAAATAATCTGTATAACAAACTCCTGTGACATGATTTTACCTATAGAACAAACCTGAACTATACCCCTGAACCTAAGGAAAAAAAAAAAACATGACAAATAGAGCCAGGGAAGGTCATGAAGAAAGGGTTCTCATGCTTGAATATGTGATTTAAAAAAAAAGAAAACCCTACAAAAATGACAAACCTGCACAAAGGCCATCACAGCCTACACAAAAATACTTCTACAGGAACACCTGTTTAGCAACTGGCCTGTCCAATATTGTTATTGATCTTTGTAGACAAGGATAATGATTGCACGACAATTATGTAATCCTTCTCATTTTTTCCTTTAAAAATCATTGTTCTCCTTTAACTCTCTGAATACACACATAGTTTACTATTGCATGCATATTCCCATTGCCATGCTCTATTCTGAAGTAAACATCTTTTCTTAAAAATAAAAAAAGATAGTAGTATCTGCATCTTGGAGTTATAGTGAGGATTTAAATGGGTTAAGTACTTGCGATACACTTAAAATGATACTTGCCCTTAGCAAGCAGTGAGTTAATATTAGCTTCCATTATTTCTATCACCTAGACATAAGTTATTTAAGATTAAAAGAATATGAGTAACTTAATGAAAATGTTACAGTGTCTGAATTCTTCCCCATGATAGGGAGCCATCACTGGCAAAGACAAATCTGGGGAAACCTCCCTATGAAGAAAATACTTTAATGGGATTTGTTTGGTGACTTGGGAGCAACCATAGTAGGTAACCTTAGATGGGGCCCTGCCCTGAGCTGTCACTGTTCAAGTCAAATGTCAGTTCTCTGCATGGTTTTAGAGTATTGTGGTATTTATAATATTCTGACTTGACAGTTCTCTCTCCCATGGTGTATGGGCTGAGAATGTGTATGGTGAATGGGGGTGGAGTTTTCTGAATGCTCCAGAGATCTGTGTTTCTCTATTGCTGGCATTTTCCTAAGAGCAGAGGCCTATAAGACAGGGATTCCAGGGCAGTGTGGAGGGCAGAGATGATAACACACAATTTGCCAATTCAGTTTGGTAAAGTAGAGATCCAAAGTGCATTGTACCCTCTGAAAGATTTTGTTTTAAGCACTTTTTAGGTACTAACTCATTTAATTCTCACGACAATCCTATGAGGTAGGTACCATATTATGAACATTTTTTGGATGAGGACACAGAGGCACAGAGGGATTAAAGTAGCTTGTTCAAGGTCATCCAGCTCTTAAATAGCTGAACCAGGATTTGAACAAATGCAGTGAGGTGGTCAAGCTCCAGAATCCCTACTCCTAATTACTATACTACAGTAAGGACATAAAACCCTTCACATGCCTCAAACTGCAAAACCTGGGAATGGCAGAAATGATATCTTTCATATTAAAGAAAAATGCATGATCTCTTGTTTTTTAACATCAATATCTGTCACATAGCCATGGTTTGACAGTGTTTATTTCTTTACAGACATTATTGCAAGCTACGCTGGATATTGTAGAGACGGAAACAAGTAAGGAAAACTCACCCAATTATGGGCTCTTACTGCTTTGGGCTTCTCTGTCTAATGCCGTTCCTGTAAGTATATTAGTAAAGTGTGAGTTACACTGCTCTCTACTGACCTTTCGTCTTTTTCTCCTTCATTTCTTTCTTCCATTCTTTTTTCCACTCTTCACTCATGGAAAAGAAAAAAAACTACAGTGGATTTGGTTGTGCGATAAAAACCAAAACTGAGTGCCTGATGAAATCGGATTAGGTTACAAAGGAGACAAAACAGATCCCAAGCAAATTCTGTCCTCTGAAAGGTAGTGTCACAGGATGAGGGGTAAGCTTGCCCTTTGGGGCCAGTTGTAGACAACAGTCTGTTTATGGAGCACTTTTTGTATGTCTGCCAATGTGCTCAGTATTGCTATTGAAAAGATGAATAGGGATTGGCCACATGCTTTTATTGGAAAGAATAAGTAAATGGATAGTTTCAGGTAACTTGGGCTTGGATCCAGACATCCCAAGTCATAGTTGTAGACTGTTATGGTGGTAATTTAAATTCTCTGTGCCTCCATTTCCTAATAAGGGATAATGTACTATTTTACCTACTAAGGGTAAAAAAAAGGGATAATGTACCTGAACCTCCTACTGTGGTCTTAGAACTTGGGTGCTCAATAAATGGTAATTTTCATTTCTCTACAGAGTTGTTATGAGGATTTAATAAGCCTAGCTGGTACCAATGAATATTAGCTCTTTATCTCCATTTGTACCCATTCTCCTTCTGTGTGCCATTCCTGTTTGCATTGCTTAGCATTATGGTCCTACAAGTTTCCGCATGAATGGTGCTGGTGAAATTGGAACTTTCAATACTTCTAAAGAGAGCAGAGACGTAAAAAACTGTTTCTTTTTTTCTTTTCTTCTTTTCTTTTTTTTTTTTTTTTTTTTGAGACGGCGTCTCATTCTGTTGTCCAGGCTGGAGTGCAATGGCGTGATCTCGGCTCACTGCAACCTCCGCCTCACGGGTTCAAGCGATTCTCCTGCCTCAGCCTCCTGAGCAGCTGGGATTATATGTGTGAGCTACCGGGCCCGGCTAAAAAACTGTTTCTTTTAAAATCTGTCTTGAATTAGATTAGAGCCATGAGATTCATCTGCCACGTCACGTTCAGTGCACACCACTTTCCTGGGCCAGGAGGTTCTCACATTAGCCTAAGATGCTACTTATATTATCTGAAATTAAAGGGTAACTTTTAAAATATATTTGTTTTCTACTGAACAGGAGGATTTAACCTATCCCTAACGATATGTGTGGGCATTTTTCTTCCTTTGTCTTCTAACAGATAGAAATGAGGAAGATGTTTTAAGTATTATTTATTTAGCCTTACTTTTATAAAGACCCAGGTTGTTAAAGGCTTTCTCAGTCCTGATATTCTGGTTTCCCTTAACTTGTTGAAAAATTTACTGCATAAAGAGAAGAGATAGAAATTCTGGCCTCTTTTCTCAAATGTATGTTAGCCAGTGGAATATACGTTTCATCTGATATGGTCAAGTAAAAGGAGTCTAAACCCTTCCCCTTCTTTATGTACCTATAATAGTATTCTCTGGTTTTTCCTTAAATAATATTCTTGGAAACTGATTGAGCTATAGCAAAATTGAAAAGCAAACATCAAAACAATTCCCAAAGTAGCAACAAAACAGGCACTCCTATCAAAGAATTATTTTTCAATATCTCATTAGAAACATCCCCCAGAAGAAAGACACAAAAAGCCTCATTGATCTGACACAGGCTAAGTCAGTTCTTTGGAATTTGTTCTTGGCACTGGTCTGAAAGGATTTAAATCATTCATTTCAGAAAGAAAGTGTCTGATGATTAGAGAAGATTCCATCTCACTGGCTCTTGTTGGCACCTCCAAGAGGCAGCCTGGTGAGCAGGCAGAGACCCTGGAGAGGCTTTAGAGTCAGGTCCAAAGCCAATTCCCAGCACTGGGTAACAGTAGGCCAACTGTTTAACCTGCCCAAGTCTCATTGCCCTTAAATGTAAAATGGGATTAATCCTATACCTACCTTAAAGGGTTGTTGTAAGGATTATTTTGGTAAGAAATAGATTGCAGCTAATAGCACCTGGTTCAGCGTAGGTCTTCAATAAATGCTAGTTTTCTTCCCTAACAAAAATTATCTCCCTAGTTTCAGTCAATCATTACTTTCAACGGCCCATTGATAATGAGCATAGGCTTCCAAATATTTGATGGCTCAAAGGCCCCAGAGTGGGAGTATCCACTGCTGTCCTAGTTTGGTGACCTTTATTGCTGCTGAGAGTATCAGAAGCCCTGCCAGAGGTATAGGTGGTGGGGCCTGTCTTTCTGGAGCCCAGATTATATCTATATCTCCTCTCTCCTACTTTGTACTCTGCCTCAAGGTCCATAGGACTCAGAACTCAGGCTTCAGTTGGGCTAGGCACTGGGTCACTAGGAGTCTCCATTATGACCCAAGATATTAACTATAATTTATGAAATTATTTTTATGGGAAAACCATTTCTAAGTGCCAAGAAATTTCTGACTACTAAATGATTTTTTTAGATTTCTCCAAACCAATCACAAAGCTGACGTTTTACCTTTTTTATCTGCTACATCTTTTACATTCTTTCTAAATACTTTCAGTAGCAATTGCTACTCCATCCCACTCTCAACTCCCACAGCATTTATTTTTTGTAGCATGTGTTTGCTCTCTCACTGTCTTGTACATTTTGTTCATTTTTCTCCAATATGTATTCATATGCCCAGCTAAATGTGAAAATACTTTGGACAGGAATTATCTCATACATATTTGTGTTTACCATGATTGGTAGAAGACTCTGGCATGTTATAAAGACTCCATCAAAATCTTTTTTTGAATAGATAAATCAGTACCAAAGAACACACTGAATTCATCTTCTCTTTGACACAGCAAAGATACAGAGCTTTCCTCCTTGCCCTTTCTCTCATTTGTTCTTACCTCTTCAAAACAATGGAATGGCATTGTGGTGGCTGCTTCTGCAGTTCAGTGAGCTGAGTGGCCCTTTTTCTTCTTGCACATCTCTGACCATGGACTTGAACTGTTTCACAAAATACTAATAGGTACTGTTGGGAGCAGTTTTCAACCCCTTTCTCAAATGTGGGTGCACAAAGACCTCAAGGTCACTTATTCTTGCTTATTGATGTAGTAATACATATAAACTTTTATTAACACTTTACTTTCTTTTATATGCCTTTTTTATCTTTTAAAAATACTCTGGCTTTCTTAAAAATAGAAAAAAAATTTAAAAACAGAAGTCTGTTAAGGAAAAAAGAGACATTAAAAAAAAGTGGCTCACGCCTGTAATCCCAGCACTTTGGGAGGCTGAGGCAGGCAGATCACAAGGTCAGGATATGGAGATCATCCTGGATAACACGGTGAAACCCCATCTCTACTAAAAATACAAAAACTTAGCTGGGCGTGGTGGCGGGCACCTATAGTCCCAGCTACTCGGGAGGCTGAGGCAGGAGAATAGTGTGAACCCGGAAAGGGGAGCTTGCAGTGAGCCGAGATCGCACCACTGCGCTCCAGCCTGGGCGAAAGAGCCAGACTATGTCTCAAAAAAAAAAAAAAAAAAGTAACAGCCATTTGTAGTTTAGCTAAATTCCTTGTGTTTGTCATTTAAAAAGTAGTATCCAATTTTATTGAATCTCTAAAACTATATTTAGGCACATACAACTATGAACATCTCTTTCGCGTGACTGAAAATCTAAGTGATATGGCTTGGCTCTGTGTACCCACCTACATTTCATCTTGAATTGTAATCCCCACATGTAAACGGAGGGACCTGGTGGGAGGTGATTGGATAATGGGGGCAGTTTTCCCCATGTTGTCCTTGTGCTAGTGAGTTCTCACAATATCTTATGCTTTAAAAGTGTTTGACCGTTTTCCCCACCCTCTTCTTCTGCCACCATGTAAGATGTGCCTTGCTTCCCATTTGCCTTCTGCCATGATTGTAAGTTTCCTGAGACCTCCCCAGCCATGCAGAACTGTGAGTCAGTTAAACCTCTTTTGTTTACAAATTACCCAGTCTCAGGGAATTCTTTATAAAGCAGTGTGAAAGCCGACTAATACACTATGTATTATCACTAGTTTTATCCCCAACATGAACTCTGACTCTTCAAGTAAGATGAAGTGAGTATGGAGTAGTTATTAACTGAATTTAATAATTCAGCACTTTTATCTGGCAAGATAGTTCTCTGAGCATCTGTTTTATCATCTGTAAAAATGAACTAGATAATCTCTAGGATAAATCTTTCTTAATCTGGATAATACTCCTGAAAGAGGGTCTCTGAATTGAGGACCCTTGATTCCCCTATTCACCTTGTTTATGTAAACAGTACCATATTTAGCCTTGCACTATCAATTTGAAGTTACAAAGGGAAAAATAATGAACAGTATTGAATTTGGCTTATAACACTTCTTTTCAGACAATTGCTCTTCCTCTTTTGACCACAGAGGGGAGTATTGGTATTACTTAAAGGTACATAATGTTCCCTCACAAAAGAGACAGACTAAGTTTAGTCAAAGTATTGCCTGATTCATTTCAGGACCAATTTTCCTAGATGAAATCTCTTTCATAATAAATGTATTTAGAAAAAAATGAAAGTGAAACCCAAACTTCTTTGGATGATTTTATACAGGGTTTCTTTATTACGTAACCTAAGAATAGAAGCAAAACTATCTACCTGAGGAGGAAGTTAATTTTTAAGATGTAAAACAGTATGATTTTATCTTGTAATACCATAATGAGGAAAGATATGAAATAAGTTTGAGTGGCCAAGAGAGAAAATGTGCAAATATACTATAGAGCATTCAAGCGTGAAAGGACTCTTAATTTTTTTTTTTCTTTTATTTACTAATTCAGAGCCAAAAAAGGATTCTGTTTTTGACATTGAGTACTCTAATACTTTAGTTTATGGAATGGTTTCCTGCTATGTTTTCCTGGGCTTATTTAAAACTACTATGTTTCACTTGCAGAATATAAAATTTGCTAATTCACTTGTATTCTAAGGAAATTAAATTTTAAGAAATGTTTTCATTTTGGATTAATATTCTTAAATGTCATAACTAGTTGCTTCTGAAATTTTATAATATTTTATGTTACTCATTAGTAAAATAACAACTTTTCTCATTTTTTAGTGAAGATAGATGTTTGATCTATTTAAATTATATAGTTAAATTATAGTGACAGAATAAAAATTTAAATATAAATCTGGCTTCTTGGAGATAGATTACATATCTCTTATTCATAATATCTAGTTGTTTTCAAAATATGCTTTCTACTAATGTGCTCTTAAGGTTAATTTAAACATCGTCCTTTTTAAAAAAAATGTGTATGGCTAATACTAACTATGCTTTTGTTCACCTTCAAATAAGTTTATATTTTTGACATATGTTTTTCTTTTTAAGGTTACATTTTGGACACTTGCATACATCCTTTCTCATCCTGATATCCACAAGGCCGTTATGGAAGGCATCTCTTCTGTGTTTGGCAAAGCAGGTACTAAACCTGAATTAAATTATATAGAAAGACACAGCTAATAATGCATGTTTGTCACACATTATTGGCAAAGCTAAATACTTATAATTTTATAAAAATTCAACATAATACAAAATTCAACATAATTTGTTATATATCAGGATATAAACTGATCAGGTAGAATCCTAGAATTTAATTACTTCAAGCATTTTTGTGCAACTCCTTCATTTTCCAGGTGATGAAATCAGTGCTATAGAGATTGTGATTTGCCTAATTTCCTTACTTAAATATATATACACCTGTTTGTTCTTCTAATCTCTTGGCTCCTCACCTCAATTGAATGAATGTCTGCAGTTTTCAAGTTCGGGATTTTTCAGATTTTATAAAAGTAATATGGGTATATTCCATATATTACATAAGAGCCCTAATGGGAGTGTAGAGGTCAGGTAAGGCTTGCTACCAAAGGATTATTAAAAGACAACAGACAAAAACCAAGTAAACAAAAAAACAAAAAAACCCTTACAGTTGTTAGAAATTTGAGGATTTAGGAACTGCAGATAGGGATTGTTGCCTTGAACTCTTTAGTTCAGATGTCAGTTTTAAAAAGCAAAAGTAAGCTTGAACAGAGAGTACTCCACTACTTGTTTATTCAGCATAATTTGACCTATCTGGGGAGCTGATTTTTTTAAACTTCTTAATATGTCATGTTATGTATCCTGATACAAAAAGAAAGAAATGATAGGGTTTGCTTGGAAGAAAACAATATAATATTAGGGCAAAAGGTATGAGGCCAGTTAGTGGTTTTCCCTCTCCCTTCCATGATTACTGAAAATATTGTATTTAAAGGTTTTTTTTTTGTTTTGTTTTGTTTTTTATTTCTTGTTATTGGGTTAAACCAAAAAGCAAACTGGCTTGGCAAGCATGAATATCTAAGTAATATTGTCTGAGCCTTGAGTATGCATCTGCAGATTCTAGACCTTATAGAAATGGTGAGCATTAGTATCATTGAATGCCAACAATGCTAGCAGGTTAGATTCTGGAAAGACACTCATAAATATAAGAGAAGACAACTGGCTTTTATGCAGCTTGCATCTACAAAGCAAATAGGCACATGCCTACATGTCTACAAATGGAAAAAGGCAATGCACTCTTGATTGTCACATATTCTCCTTTATCATTTCCTTACTAGAGTCTTTTCCTGACTCAGGGTCCTCCAAATTTGTAGTCTGTAGGAAATAAAAGGGTACAGAGGGGATGATGGGGATAATGTGGGGGTCCTCACTGACCCAAAGGCCACAACAGAAGTGTAACATTAATCTAAATTTCTACAAGGCTTGATTCTGGAACTCTTGAATCCAGTTCTAGTGGAGAAAGATAAAACCTTTTTTCTTTTTCTATGTTCCTGATTATTTTAAAAACCCATTGTTCTCTTTTGACACAAAAAATGCTCCTTTGAACAGTACTGCCAGTGTAACAGCTACATTATAGCAATGCTTTCAGTCTATAAGACACTACTGCAGACTTGAAAACTATTTATAAAATACATCAAACTTTTTTTTTTAGCCATACTTATACAGAAGCTATTCAATCAATCTATACATAAGATCTAGTAGCAGCTCAGGAATTTAAATGTTTTGAGAGGAGTCTACAGATTTTTGGAGGCTGATATCAAGGAAGATATCATGTGTTCATACAAAGGATTCTGTCAAGGAAGGAACATTAAAGTACATTGTATTAGTCAGGATTCTCCAGAGAAATGGAACCAATAGGATATAAATAGATACATAGATAGAGAATGCTCAAAAGACATTTATTATAAAAAATTGGTTGAGCTGACTATGGAGGCTGAGAAGTCCCATGTTGTGCTGTTGATGCAGGTGCTCAGTGGATTGGATGATGCACACTGACATTAGGCAGGGCAGCCTACTTTACTGAGCCCACGAATTCAAATACTCATCTGTCATCCAGAAACACCCTCACAGGCACACCCAGAATAATGGTTAATCTGTATACCCCATGGCCAGTCAAGCTGACATATAGAATTAACCATCATCTCATCTGTTGAGTTTTGTTTCTCTGGAGAACCCTGAGTAAATTTACCCACCCATGTATGGGAGGGCAGTCTGCCCTACCCAGTCTACTGATTGAAATGCTAATATCAACTAGTAATACCCTCACAGACACACCCAGAAATAATGTTTAGCCAAATATCTGGGCACCCCCTGATCCAGTCAAGTTACACTTAACAATTAATCATCACAGGCATGGAACAAGAATCTGACTCAGTACAGCAGTTTTTCCATTCTATGCTCTTGTCTACTGCAAGATCACTATTTCCTTCTTGGAGATGTCTTTTGTGAATTTCCAGTGTTGTATCTCTGTGGCCTCAATACTCACTTCTAGGAACTTTGCCCAATTTTGTAATAAAACACATCTCAGGGTAAAAACTACTATTGAATACTTGGGAAAGGAAAGGGTCAGACTCATACCACTTTTCTAAAGGCAGTTGGTTCTTGAACGACCTTGATAGCTGCCTTTCAGCCTACTCTTGTGTTCTCTATTTGTTTACTTTAAAATGAAAACTTCTTTAGGGCTCCTTTGTGAAGATGCTTGCTTAGCCCCAATTATTTTGGGTGGTGCTTTTCATGATTCTACTTCCTCTAACTAATGTTGTACACCTTCTATCTAAGTCTGTATTATCTGCCTAAGTCTTTATTATCTTCCTAAGTCTTCGTTATCTGCTTCTTGCTTTCCTTGTTTTCCAGCTGTGTTTTTATATTCCAATCGCACACTTTTAATTCAATTTAATTTTTAGAGACAGGGTCTCACTTTGTCACCTGGAGTGCAGTGGAATGATCATAGCTCACTACAGCCTTGAGCTCCTGGGCTCAAGTGATCCTCCTGCCACAGCCTCCTGTGTAGCTAGGACCACAGGTGTGTGCCAGCATATCTGGCTTCATTTTTTTTTTAATGGGACATTGGGACAGAGGAAGGTAGAAGTGTGTTCTCAGATTGTCATCTTGAGCTATAAGTTTGTGTGCATGTAATATGCATGAACTTATAAATAAAATTACATATATATAATTATATATAATTCACCCTTTCAAAGTGTAAAAGTTAGTATCTTTTAGTATATTTATAAGATGCCAACCATCAACACTATCTAGTCCCAGAACATTTTTATCACCTTCAAAAGAAACCCCATACCCATTAGGAGTCACTTTCGATTTCCTATTTCTAGCTTCTGACGACCACTAATTTACTTATTGTCCTGACACATTTGCCTTTTGTGGACAGTTCATATAAATTGAAACATACGATATGTGGTCCTTTGTGTCTGGCTTCTTTCACCTAGTGTACTGTTTTATATTATATGTTTTACATTAACTGATTTTCAGGTCTTGAAGCATCCATGCATTTCTGGAATAAATCCTGCTTATCTTGATGTATAATTTTCTTTATATGTTGCTGGATTCAGTTTGCTAGTATTTTCTGTGAAGAATTTTGAAGTTTTTTTTGAACAATCTATGTTAATAAGGAATATTGACTTATTATTTTCTTAAAATAACTTTGTCTGGTTTTGGTATCAAGATAATTCTAGCTTTAGAGAGTGAATTTGGAAGTATTTCTTCCTCTTCTAATTTTTGGAAGAGTTTACGAAAGATTGATGTTATTTCTTCTTTAAACATACGGTAGAATTCACCAATGAAGTGATCTGGTCCTGAGATTTTCTTTTTGAGAAGTTTTTTGATTAATTCAGTCTTTCTACTTGTTACTGGCCTATTTAGATTATCTATTTCTTCTTGAGTCAGTTTTATAGTTTATGTCTTTTTAGGAATATGTCCATTTCATCCAGATTATCTAATTTGTTGGTATAAAATTTTTCATAGTGTTCCCCACAATCCGTTTTATTTCTGTAAGGGCACTAGAAAACCAAGTATTTCATTCCTAATTTTAATTTGGGTCCTGTTTTACTTTCTTGGTCATTGTAACTACATATTTGTCTATTTTGTTTGCAAAAACTAACTTTTTAATTCTGTTTATTTTAACTTGATTTTATTTTTCCTAGTGATTTTTGTATTTAATTTAATTTTGTTCGAATCTTTACAGTTTCTCTATTGATATTCTCTATTTAGTTGTTTAGAAATGATTTCTTTAGTTCTTTGAACATAATGAAAATATCTGATTTAAAGTCTTTATTAAGTCCAGCAACTGAGTTACTTCAGGGACCCTTTCTGTTGATTCCTTTTTTGCTCTGTGAATAATCTGTTCAGACAGTCTTCTACTTATAGTGGTTCAACTCTTAATTTTTTGACTTCATGATTGTATGAAAGGGATACACATTCAACACTGTATTTTCTTTTTCATATCTTATTTCAGGTTTCTTATTGTATGCCTTGTAATTCTTTGTTGAAAACTGGACATTTTACATAATAGAATGTAACAACTTTGGAAATTAGATTCTTCCCTTTCCTCAGAGTTTGTTGTTGTTGCTGTTTATCATTTTTGTTATTTGTCTGATTGTTTAGTGACTTTTCTTAACTAATTCTGTAATGTTTGCATTTTTGTCACATATGGCCACAGAAGTCTCTGCTTCATTGTTTAGTGATCAGGTATCAACTAGATAGATATTTCTTTACATCAGTAATTTAGAAGTCTCCCATTCTTTGCTAAGGGGCTACATGTGCATGTTGGGGCATGCCTTCAACACTCAGCCAAGCAGTTGACAACTCTGCCTTAGCTTTCACTTTCTACCAGTGCAAAGCCTCAAGGACGGGTGTACGTGAGAGCTTAGACATTCAAGAAGAGACATTCTTGAATTGCTGCAAAACTTTGGTTAATCTGTAGAATTCTAAAAAACTTGGTTCTTAGAATTTTTTTTACCAAATTTCTTACTGCTTTTAAGGAGGGAACTTTAGGAGTTCCTTGCTCTGCCATTTTTGCTGACATCACCTTGAACTATAAGTTTTAAAATTTCTTTAGAAAACCTCCCAGGCTTATGTGGATTAACCCTTAATTTATCCGTTATTTTACTTGGCCCTCAAACTTACTTTTTGAATGTTCACCATGTGAAGGCATTGTGTGAAGTACCAGAGCTATGAAGATGAGTAAAGTATGGTCCATGCTTTTTATAAAAATTGAAAGCAGGTTTGGAAGTATCTAGAAAATATTAGGAGAGAAAAAGGAATATTTACATTGCTTCTTTGGAGACATGTACCTGCTGGTAAATTCAGTAAGACTCCTGTGCTGGGAACTCTTTCCCTTACTAATCTTTCAGCTTGAATGTCACCTCTTCAGATAGATATTTTAGTCTTACCCCACCTAAAGTCACTTTCCCCAACTCTGCCCTTGGTGATTCTCTGACTTGTCTCACTCTATATTTCCTTAAAAGTAAGACAAGTTAGCGAATCATTAACTTTTTTTTAATTATTATACTTTAAGTTCTAGGGTACATGTGCCCAACATGCAGGTTTGTTACATCGGGATACATGTGCCATGTTGGTGTGTTGCACCCATGAACTCATCATTTACATTGGGTATATCTCCTATTGCTATCCCTCCCCACTCCCCTCACCCCACAACAGGCCCTGGTGTTTGGTATTCCCCACCCTGTGTCCGAGTGTTCTCATTGTTCAGTTCACACCTATGAGTGAGAACATGTGGTGTTTGGTTTTCTGTTCTTGTGACTAACTTTTAAAAATATTTTTTTATTTGTGTATTTATGTATTTACCCCACAAGAATGCAATCTCTCCAACAACAGAAACTAAACATAGTTGGTCTTTGTAGTACCTAGTTGCTTAGAACTTAAAAATTATTCAGCAACTATTTTCTGAATGAGTTTAATGAACAAATGTAAGAATATATGGCTAGTTTTAAGAGATAAGTGTCTTGGTCTAGCCTTTATTTGCAGCTCTATCAACCATCCCATTTGACATTTTATATGAAATAAATGTTTTATATAAGGACTTTTTGACAGTTTTCTGCACTTAATTTTGAGTTAGCAGAACCCTATTGTATGATGGTCAGTCAGTTGGGGGCCACAAAAGGAGCTAGATCCTTTATTAGGGTTTCCACAGGAAAGGCAGAGAAGGGACAAGTCAACAGGTTAGCATTAGCTAATTTGAATAATCCCCAGAGGCTCTAAACTGTAGAGTGGTCTCTGGTGGCCTGGTATCTGGACCTGATATGACTAAGGCAGAGGAATATTGCTTCTTGGGTTATCTGGGCCAGATAGAGGAGGTATAGTTCTAGATTGGTTAATTTGCATGTCAGAGGCATGCTCCAGGCTGAATTTTGTGCCAACTGGAAGAACTAGCTTGTCCCGAGACGGAGAGGAGTAGTCTGTCCCCAGCCAGGAAGGTTTTCTGTTTCTTTTAAAGATATTATACATTTAAGAAATATTTTTATAAAAAATTTACACACCCACACAAATCATAATATACAGAAAATTTAAAAAAATATATAACACACCTAGTGCCAGCCAATATCTTATCAGTACTTTGAGACACTGAGTAATTTCAACCCCAGTAATCCATGTGAATGGTAAATAATGTTAACTTTTCTCTAGGGTTTTGATCTCTGTATAGCACTTTTTTTTTTTTTTTTTTTTTTTTTGCCTATGGTTTTATTTTGTCCCTTGGTTTTGGGTAAAACATATATTACCAAATCATTGATGATCTAATAAAGAATAATTTTGCTTTGTTATCAAATTTTGGGGTATAGTTCCTAGAAATTAGTCATTTGGTTTTAAATTTTAGTTGATAAGTTACTACACATTATTTCAATTGCCTGTCATAAGCTCATAATGTAGTGTGGACCCTAGAGTCAGACTGCCTGAATTGAAATCCAGGTGGAGACACTTATTAATGGGGTATCTTTACTCAAGTTACCAAGTTCTTTAAGCCTTTTTCCTCTTTGGGAAGATGGTTAATAATAATCCTCATCTCGTGAAGTTATTAGAAGGACATAGCAAATGTAAATTAGATAGATAGCACAGTACCTGGCAAATCGTAATTGCTTTGTAAATCTTAGCTATGACCAAAGCTGATACAACTACATCAGTTATATGAAATTTTATAATCCTCCCATATCATGAAATTAGTAACTTATAACTTTGAGTTTTTCTACTTCCAAATATTAGTATTGTTTTTTGAAATAAGATTGTTTTCTTAAATGTTTACAGCCACAAATAAATTACTTTTATATGAATTGGCCACACTTCTGACGGTGCCAAAATGCAGCAGAAATATAGCCTGAGACTATGTATGTCTAATATTGCCCTACAAGATAGGAGTAGTAGAAACGGTAATAGTTAATACTCAGTACTAATTAAGTAGCAGGCCCTATTTTAAGTGCTTTCCTTGTTGACTTATTTAATCCTTGAATCATCCCTCCTAAGCATCATTATTTGCCCTATTTTATGCATGAGGAAAGTGAAACCCCAATTAGATAACTTACCTAAGACCATACAGCTAGGAAATGGTGGGGCATGATTTGAGTCTAGTTTGTTTGGCGTGAAAGTTGACAATACAAATCAGCAAATCTCCTTGTTTCAAAATTGTACTTAGAATCCCCGAATTATGATGCTTCAATCCAATTTCTAGCTTTATTCTGCTCCAAGTTGCTTCCACATTAATCTTCCTAAAGGATAGCTCTGGATGTGTGCTACATGTATACTCAGAAAATGTTTCTGGAGTAACATTCATACCCCTAAGCCTGATACCCGTGGCCATGATGGTAGGTTTGACCCACCTTTGCATGCAGAATCACAATCTAACCAAAGAAGACTTTGGAATACCCACTAAAAACACTCTGCATTTCCTTTCTGCTATGTGTTAACATTTATAACACTGAATATGATTTAATTCTAATATGTTTATAAAACTTTACACATAAGTAAACTTATAGATTAGAGAAAAACATTTTCTAAGTCATTCGCTTCATTTTTGATTCAGAAAATATGACTACCATATTTATAACCCAGTTGTTTTCCAAAACAATATGATGTGTCTGCCAAGACAATAAAATTACCCAGAGAAATTAAGGGCCACTTAACCAGGGCACTTTAACCAGAGCGATGGTCTGTGGTTTATGCAGACAATCATCTTTACTTGTTGCGTACCTATACCTTCTTCTGACCAAGGCCACCTGGACATGTAGATCCGAACCCCCCTAATTACCTCTAATGTTTTGTTCCATTAATCAATCGCCAATCTCTTGGTAGGTTCAACTTCTCTTTCTCCACTGGCTCTTTTCTCTCGATGCGTCAGATTCTGATACTCAATGCACACATCCAGTGGCCTCACAAATCACTCAGAATGAAATCTAAAGCCTTCAAATGGCCTCAGAGACTCTGTCATCTGATTCCTGTCTAACTCAGCGACCTCATCTCTGCCTTTTTCTCCTTGTTTATTTTACCCCAATCACACCCATTCATTTATTAATTCAGCAAATATTTGTTGAGCTCCCATTATATGCCAGGAACTGCTTTAGGAATTTGGGCTATATGAACAAAGTAAATATTACTTTTTTCTTGGTGTTTACATTCTGGTAGAGGAGACAGGCATTTAACAATAAATGTAATGCATAAGTAAACTCTAAAAGTAAAAATATTAAAAGGTGATAAATATTATGTTAAAAGATAACAGAGGCTGGGCATGATGGCCCATGCCTATAATCCCGGAGCTTTGGGATTGCTTGAGGTCAGGAATTCAAGGCCATCCTGGGTAATATAGTGAGACTCCATCTCTTAAAAAAAATTCTTAGCTGGGCATGGTGGCATGCACCTGTGGTTCTAGCTACTCAGGAGGCTGAGGTGGGAGGATCGACCTGAGCCCAGGAATTCAAAATTGCAGTGAGCTAAGTTTGCACCACTGCACTCCAGGCTGGGCAACAGAGCCAGACAAAGAAAGGAAGGAAGGAAAAGGAAGGGAAGGGAAGGGAAGGAGGGAGGGAGGGAAGGAAGGATAAAGAGAAAGGAAGGAAGGAAGGAAGGAAGGAAGGAAAAAGAAAAAAAGACAGAAGAGGAAAGGAGGGAGGGAACGGAGAGGGAGGGAAAGGCTAGAGAAAATCATGAATGCCGGGGATGGGGGAAGGTGGGAAGGTGGTATTATAGTATTAAATAGAATCAGTGTAAGCCCTAATTGACAAAGTGAGATTTGAGCAAGGACTTTAAGGTGTTAAGAGTTAGACAAGCAAATATCTAGAGGAAGATCTGACTGGGGTCAGAGACAGCAGATGTGACCTCACTGTGGGCTCACAAAACCCTTTGAGATCACCATCATGATGGCATTTCTGTTGGAAGATGTTTGTCCTTTTTTTTTTTTTTTTTTTTTAATTCCGGAGAAGAATGTGAGCATATTTCTAAAAAATGGTTAATATTAGGTTGGAAGAAGAGATTCAGGAAAAAGCTTTTGTCACATTATTCAAAGCAAAATTTGATTGAACTATCAATGTGTGGATTTTTAAATTAAAAAAGAGGATGAGCATTTGGTTTTGATTCAGAAAATATTACTACCGTTCAGAAAATACGACACCAGCACACAGGTGTTCTAGTTAATGATTGCACTGTTTTAAAAAACTGTCAATGCTTTAGACAAGTTTGAAGTATCATGAGAAAGGTGGGGAGATATCATTGTACTTAGTCTGCTTTTATGGAGTCTTTAAGCAAGGGGTCACTAGCCTGGGAATAGATAAGAGTGTATTTGTATATATACACACAGACATATGCATATATAAATATATATTATATTTATACAAAGATATATAGTTATAGTTATAAAATGTATTTATATTTATAAAAATGTTTATAATGATATAATAAGTATATATTTCATACTCATATATGTATTATTTACAAACACACATATTGATACGTATCCATTTTTGGCTACGCAAAATCTGAACCCTGTGTTTCAACAGAAACTTGCCTACCATAGTGGTGCAGAAAAATGCTAGATTTTTGTTTTCCTTGCTTCCCTTGAAACTAGGATATTACCATGAAAATAAGACTTTGCCAGTCAGATCTACCAACCCCAGACTTCGAATCAAGAGTTACCGAAATAAAAAAATGGAGACTAAAAAATTTTTCCTGGAAGCAACTGCAGGTTTTGCAGGATGACGTTTCTGGGGGCACAGTGTCATTCAGTATCCTGTGCCAGTGGCCACAGTGCGCTTGACATCAGTGTCAGTGTCATACTTGCCAGACCAGGTCTGCGGCCTGATTTGGAGCAAGATTCCTGGCTATGCACCCTTCAAGCCTGGTTGTCCAGCCCTCCTAAAAGTTATGTAAACTACTTAATATACTTTTAATAAATTATCATTATTTTACTAAATCAGCTGGATTTAGGTTCTGCTGCTTCCCTCTAACAGATCTTGCTGATAAAATATAGAAAGTGTATATTTTACAGAATGTCCAATATGGAGAATAAAGTAGAAGTGACAAAGTCAGCTATCAGGAAAAGTGAATGGAACCAAAGGAGAAAATGAGCATACTCTTCTATGGTGGTATAAGGGGTAAGATGAAGAAGAAAAGACACATCTATCCAGATTTTCTGCTGTGATCAATGGGCAGTGCACTTTTTGCATTGGAAACATCTGTAGGAAGCAGAAAGTCAGGTGAAAAGGGAAGTGTGAAAGCCATGAACCTAGCAGGTTCTTATGTGATGGAAACTAGGAAGGACTAGGGATACACTTCCATGACACCTCTACTCTTTGTATGTCCTCTCTAAATATGGTAAATCAAATTACTTGGCTGGTACAAAAGTAATTGTGGTTTTTTGCCATAACTTTATTTACCATATTTAGAGAGGATGTATAAACAGGAGAAGATGTAATGGCTTCCATCACCACTGAGATATTTCTTCCTCCTGTAGGGTTTTATGTATTCTCAATATGGTGAATATTGTTGTATCCACAGAGCTGAAGAATAAAGTTATCTATCTTTTTACTTTGACATTAAGCTATATAGTGTCACAGATTCAATTTTATTTAAATACTTACGTTTTAATTTGTTTAAGGAGGATTTCATCAGCCTACCATTATGGTTTACTCTTCTATTTTATTAAAATATAATTTTATTTAAATATTTAGAGTACATATTTAGATGTGGTTTTTTTTTTTTTTGCTTCTTTGTGTTTTGTTTTTTTCAAAATAACTACTAAAGTAATACCAGATCATAAAAGATTAATTGACAGTGTAAGTACTCACACTTAAGGGTAACTGACCTAAAGCAATCAAAGGCATTAATGTTTAGCTCCTGTGTAGGCTGTTTTATAAAGTAATTTTCATTTCTAATTCAGGACTCCCACGTGAGAATCTGCCCATCAACAGAGGCTCATTCTTTGTTTAAAAAAAGCAAACAAATAAAAATGTGCCTGAATTTTTTTCACTAGTAGCATTTGACCTTTCCACCTATGCTTTTTAACATAGGATAGCATACACATGCACTCTTTTTATTTTATTTTGCTTTTGCTGATCAGTTTTACTTTGCCTTTATCTAAGCGATAAATTAATAAGCATTTTCTGTTAATTTACAAGGGACCAGATTAATTAATAGAAATGCACCTGCATAGAAATGATTCCTATCTTACATAAAAGTCATGATTTATGCATCATAAAAGGCACATACAGAATTTTCATTGGATTAGAGGGTTAGCAGTTGGATTCATGAATTTAAATCTTGTCACTCATTAATTGTGTGATTGTTGATGAAAGAGAAACCTTACTCAGAGTCAATCAACAGTGGTTTTTGGTACCACTGTATTTTGATTTAGCAGCAATCCTGACTAGGGATATACCAACACTGTGGGATGTCCAGGGTCTGTTACCTGGTGACATTCACTCAGGTGGCTACACATTACATACTGATGAGGAAAGTGTCTAAAGTGAAAAATGAGACTCAGATTCCACAGTGATATTCTAGATAAACTCCGTATTGTCTGCTTTATTTTAATTAGTTGATTAGTTTTACTTTATTGCATTTAAGCATTTGTATTCTTGAAATCTTATATATTGTCATTGTCATGAAACCCATATTATAACTTGTATGCAGCTTCCCTTCATTTGGATGTGTCTCAGTACCATCTTGCCAACCAATAACAACCTTCTTGGAGGCTTCCATCATGGCATATTGTAGATCTGAGTCCCTTCAGTTAACTTAAGCTCACTCTCACTACCCAACTCCAACCTGCCAGGGCCCAGTGGCTGATGGCCAAAGTTGTGTCTGTGACAGATTCTTGGCCTCTTGCGCGATGCATTGCCCAAAATAATGAAGAAAGAGATCAAGGAACAGAGCCAAGGACACTCCAGTGGAATTATGAACAGAAGGAGGTTATTTTGTTTTTAAAAATTATCTCCATTCCTACTAGTAGCCTGACACTATGAACCTAACACAGAGATTTTGGAGGCTATAGCTTATCATGCAGGAAATTTCTCACATAACCTCATTTACCTTTGCTAGGCTAGCTTTTAAAATCCAAGAATGGACCCAGGAAATAGTAGATTATGGAGGAGTTTCTTACAAACTACTTCTCATTTGTCAACCTTGAAGACCACATATAGATTACTTAAGAAAGTATTTATAAATGCAAAGAAGTTCATTTGAAACTATTCTTTGTACCCCAAACATATAATTTGGCTATCTTCTTATTCCCTTGGCCTTGAAGATCAGGATGATGTCATTTTGGAACTCATAACTTGTGATTTTCCAGTCCAGTAACCTAGCCATAATGACTAGGGTGAGACTTGCATGTCTAATACCTGGCCCAGGAGAGATTTCTCGGGAAGCTTTATTTCTTCCACTGTTTTCTACCTTTAATACCCGAAGTGGATCTTGCGATACCCTAGCTCAAGAGATTTTGTGTGAAGTCACTCTCTCCTTTTTTATTGCTTAGTTTCAGTGGCTGAAAGAGATGCCTCTGATAGCTGTAGATTATTTGATGTCCCTGTTCATATTTATAAGCTTGGAGACAGGTTCTACTCTGGTGCCTCTCATTTTAAATCTTTCACTATCATATTCTGGGGCAGCACTGTTGATCTGCTTTATTTATTCTCTACATTTTTTCATTTAGACACAATTCTTTCTTCAGAGCTTTCTGTTGGTGAATTTTTCAAGCATTTGGATAGTGTTTGTTTTTTCTTCTTCTTCTTTAGGAAATACTAAGGTAAAAACTCTTAAAGTCAGGCTGACATCTCTCCAGGGAACATAAACCAAAAATTTGGACTCAGACTCAGTACACTAACTTTATACATAAGGGTATTTCTAGATTAAAATTTATTTTACATATTATTATCTACTCACTGTTATCTTCTTTAGGCAATATTCTCTCCCTTTTGTTTATCATGTATTGGACTGTATCCTTTTTTCCTTGAAAAAAATATCATGATTATGAGGCATGCTCCATTTTTGTCTTCTAGTAATTAGAGAAGATGATAATCTCTTTTTTAAAATATGAGAGAAGCACTTCTTAAAATAACACCAAATATTATTTTTCAGAAGAGAGTCCTAGGTGGTTGACTTGGTATAGTGGCATTGAACTTCTTTTGACATGATGGAGTGGGATATGGGACATTTAATATGTGCATATATTGACGGAAGAAAGAGTTGGGAGGGTCAGCCTGTCAATTCTCCTTATCTTCCATTGGATGTAATAACCTGTTCTCAGAAACGTTGCAGTCAGTCCTTCATATCTTTCTCAATCCATTGTTATCACTGCCTTTTTCAGACTTTGCCTATTGTTATAAATGTCAGACTGAAGCAGCTGAGCAGGATCTATCTCCAAAAGGTTATTGCTTATAATTTTTCAATAGGAATATGTGTCTTTGATAATAAAATCTTATCCTAAATCCTTTACATGCCAAAGGCCATATCCATCCTTATAAAAGTGAGAACTAGAGCTGAAGGCCAGAAATGACTGAGATGCTTGGAAGAAGCTGGTGGCTGGAGGAGGAAAGTAGAAAGACATGTGGTTTGCCAGGCTACTGCTACAATCCCTAAGGCCCCAGTGCTCATATTCCCAGAGTCCATGGACAATCTCTAGGCTTTTTATCTTCTTTCCCCAGCCTGTATTCACCACAGATGCTTTAAGCTGCTATTTAAGCCTTCCTTCTCATGTTATATCTCTCCTTCCTATTCATTTAACTGGTATTTCTCTTGCATAAGGAAATCAGACTGGGGCAGGACCTATATGGAGGAAACGATATGATTTTTTAAAAATATATATGTTTAAAACAATCTACATAAAGAAAAAGGCACATCACATTCCTGGATGGAAAGATGTAATCTGAAAATACTAACACTTTTCAGATGACTGTACATATAATTGTAATGAGAATTCTATTTTTGGTGGGGGGGGGGGTGTAGTTAGCTAAATGATTTAAAACTATATAGAAAAATAACTGTGATTATAAACAATAATTATTAGAAATGTGATCAGGTGCAGTGGCTCACACCTGTAATCCCAGCACTTTGGGAGGCTGAGATGGGAGGATGGCTTGAGGTCAGGAGTTTGAGACCAGCCTGGGCAACATGGTGAGATTGTCTCTATGAAACTTAAAAAAAAATTTAGCCGGATGTGGTGGCGTGCATCTGCAGTCCCAGCTACTTGATGCTGAGGTGGGAGGATCGCTTGAACCCAGGAGTTCGAGGCTGCAGTGATTTATGATAGCGCCACCGCACTCCAGCCTGGGCAACAGAGTGAGACCCCATCTCTTCATATACATGAAATGTAAATTAGTAAGGCCAGATTCACCCTAATTAAGGCCAGATTTTAGTAAGATATTATAGCTGATTATAAAACTGCTATAACAAAAGAGTACACAATTGGCACAGGAAAAACAATTGATCTACATAACCCTTGTGTATCTTTTACCAATAAAAATCAACTTTATAATCTTTTCTTTCAAAACTAAAAGAAAACTGTGGGAAAATAGTTTTTTAAGAAATTGTTTCACATTGTTGAGACAAAAGTTCCCAAATGATCTACATTTGGAAAGAATTAATATTCTAGAAACCTACACCCAATGGAGAGAATCTATAAAGAATTTGTGGGGACTACAGTGAGCAAAAAGACATTTAACTTCACAGCTACCATCAAGATGTTTCATCTGCTGTCATCCTCTCTTCCTTGAATTTTCTATAATTTGACTTATTATCTTTCCCATAGATATTTTATCTCACACAACATGTATAATAATAAACGTCTACAATTACAAAAGAGGTAAAAGTTTTGTAAGAAACAACAAACCCAAATAGTATATCATTTTTCTCTGTTAAAGCAATATTTGGAAGGTAATATAGAATATTGATGTTTATGTTGAATTTTTGAAGGGTCTCTCAGCACGGTAAGCTTACAAGTTGCTTGGAATGATAGCACAAGCCTTGTGTGTTAAAGAAGGCTGGAATAGCTGATATTTTACACATGTGTCCTCAGCTCCACAGCTTCCCTGTGTGGACCTCCTTCTGTTTTTCCTTTCTTCATTTTCAAGAGGTTTCTGCGAGCTCTCTAAATGAGGCAACAAGACATAACTAATCTCCAGGGACTCATTCTACTCTTTTCAAAAAAGATTAATCATTTTTTTTTTTTTTTTGGATGTTAGGAAAATCACATTTACTGATTTTAGGTACCCAACAGATTTCTAATCTATATTTTCAGGTGACATAAATCCAGAGTCACCCCTTACTATGTGCAAGAGGATCTGTATACTCTCCAAGAGGGAGAAAAAGGCAAGGAGGCAGTGAGGGGGAAAAAAGAGGAGGAGGGAGGACTGGAGGATTGGAAGACTGTCAGCTGCATTAAAAAATAATAATAATAACTGCTGGGTGCTAGGGTTAAAAGCTGGGTGATGAAATAATCTATACAACAAATCCTTGCACATGAGTTTACCTATATAAGAAACCTGCACATGTACCCTCAAACCTAAAATCAAAATTATTTTAAAAGCCCAACTCTCCTACACAAAGCAAACCCCTGTTTTATTCCCCAGACCTCACTCCTTAGTGACCTCTCCATCCCACCCTCCCTTCTTAAAAGCAAAGGAACCCCTCCCTTTTCCGAAACACTTTTGAAACTTCTTCATTCTTTTCACATCTGCTCTATAAATCCACTTAAACCTAATTTCTCCCCAGTTAAAGTGATTTGGTTATGTTCTGCTCTGTGTCCACTGATCACTACTGGGGGTGTGATCTGGTGAGTCCTACTACTTGGGGAAGGTGCAGCCTGAAGCACCATCAGCCACGTTAGGGAAAGTCTGTATATTTATTGTGCTGCAAAACTAAGTGCCTCAATATTTGTTCCTTGCTTTATCCATCTTAGTTCTATGAACCTGTATATTCATGAATTATGTGATAATTTCTTCTCTTTCTAAGGCTATTGCTCTGTTTCTCAGTTCTGGAATAATTCTAGGCATTTCTTTCACTCTTAGCCCTCAGGAATAAAGGGAAATTAGATAGGGAAAAGGGCATCAGGTTCTTTATAAAAAGTTTAAAATTGATTTTTTTTTTGAGACGGAGTCTCGCTCTGTCGCCCAGGCTGGAGTGCAGTGGCGCGATCTCCGCTCACTGCAAGCACCGCCTCCCAGGTTCACGCCATTCTCCTGCCTCAGCCTCCCGAGTAGCTGGGACAACAGGCGCCACCATCACGCCCGGCTAATTTTTTTTGTATTTTTAGTAGAGATGGGGTTTCACCGTGTTAGCCAGAATGGTCTGGATCTCCTGACCTCATGATCCGCCCGCCTAGGCCTCCCAAAGTGCTGGGATTACAGGCGTGAGCCACCGCGCCCAGCCCTAAAACTGATTTTTCTATTCAGTAATCAAAGGTCAATTTCACACTATTTCTTTTCAAAATTAAAAGAATAAATGTACAAAAGCGTTTATTGTTTTCTCCATTTAGGAGACAAGTCATCAGACAAATACTCGTCTCACTAAAAATTCCCACAAATCTATAACCAGCCCATTCTCACTATCTATAAATAACTGTTATAAAGCCTGTTGTAGGCGGGACGCAATGGCTCACGCCTATAATCCCAGCACTTTGTGAGGCCGAGGTGGGTGGATCTCCTGAGGTCAGAAGTTCGAGATCACCCTGGCCAATATAGTGAAACCCTGTCTCTGCTAAAAATACAAAAATTAGCCGGGCGTGGTAGCAGGTGCCTGTAATGCCAGCTACTTGTGAGGCTGAGGCAGGCGAATCACTTGAACCCAGGAGACAGAGGTTGCAATGAGCCGAGATTGTGCCACTGCACTCTAGCCTGGGCAACAAGAGTGAGACTCTGTCTCAAAAAAATAAATAAATAAATAAATAAACTAACTAAATAAAACCTATTGTGAATGGTATTATCTACTTCAGATATCCCCTCAATAAGAGTGAATATATATTTTATTAAAAAGTAGATATGTAATTTTTAAAAATGGAATTGCTGAACATTACTTTTATTGAAGTTTTAAAAATCCCTGAAATGAAGAGAAGGATGTAAGGGTCTCTTTTTTCCCACTCTGGAATACTGACTACTGTACATTTTTATTTATTCTTTCTCTTTAGCTTTGTCTCTGTTCTCTAAAAACTGATTTTGTAGGATCTTATCTGGAGGTCTGTGGTTGAGAAAATAAGCCAGAAATCTGAACAGTTTTCTGCCCTTATTTTCTCACGGGAATTGTTGTCATTGCTTCATTACTTTTGCGTAAAAGTCATAGAAATGCTATATATTTTCCAAAACTATGACATAATTTTCTGAAATGACAGTATAAACACTATTTTTTTATTATTTGGCTTTTACTTTTTGAAGAAATTACTATTGTAAAATTTGAAGAGTAGACTTACTGACCAAATGTTGATAGGACTTATTGCTGAAGGTTATTGGATCGGTTTGTTTGTTTTTCATCTATTATCTCATGCATGTTTATTCCAAGTTCATTCTCCTTCATGCGCACTATGATCTTTTGCACACACTTCAACTTTACATATTTTAAGCAAGCTGTTCTGAGAATATGGAAAGGCAGCCTCTGCGAAGGAAAACTTACTCATGACACAGAGGAGTAAACAGAACTGAGAATTCATGCTTTCAAAAGTAATGAAAGAGGTGGTGGACTGTGTTGGGGTTGCACTCTAAATCTTTGAAGGATTTTATTATTTGCATTTTGTCATCTTTCTATGTGTCTCTTTACCAAGAGACAACTGATTTTCATTCTTGGAGAAACACTGGGGCTTCCTCAGTATTCAACCCCACTTTGCAATCCCACCTTCTGATTCAGTCTCCTTGAAATTATGTTTCCAAAGGTCTGAATGACTTAGTAAATGCCTACCATTCCCCTTCTTTTCTCTCAAAACATGGATTATTTTCCAAAAGTTATTAGTTAAATTTTTAATGAATATTACTTCAGAGCTATAGAAATATTTATTTATTTACTTACTATGTCTGTATGTATGCATATGTGTGTGTGTGTGCGTGTGTGTGTGTGTGTAGGGAGAAGGGGCTTGAAATATTAAGGAGCCAGAGGAGCCATCTCTCAAAGAAGGACATCCTTTAGTGATTGTGTTTGACTCATATTCTTTTTTTTTCTAAGCCCAAGAAATTTTTATGATTAATTTTGGAATTTAAGTTAGCTTGTTTTCTGACTCCAACCCATCCTTCCAGGCTTAGTTGAAATTTCAGCCTTAAGTGAGAAGAGACACTTTAATCCTCTTCTATGAAACTTACAGATATTTATATCCAGGTATTTTTGTGTGTGTGTTCTTGTTTCCAGGATCCTTTAAGGCAGTGGCTGTGTGCTTCTCATTTCCTTCTCCTCTTTGAGGGAGCAATGTGGCGTAGTAGCAAGGGTGAAGGCTTTCATTATAGACAGACAAAGGTTTGAAGGCTGCTCTGATACTTTCAAGCTTGTCTCCTTGAACATTTTAACCTCTCTGAGGCTCAGTTAGCTGGCAGATATCTATGAGGAATAACTGAAGTGATCCAAAATATTTGTGACATTAGATGGGCAATAAATTAGTTCTATTTCCTTCCTATCTTTTATAGCACCTGTGCTTAGGCTAGCACATAACAGATATGGAGCAAACTTATATTGAGTGAATCAATGACTAAAGTAATAGAATTTCAATTCGTTATAATTATTAACAAATATAACTTATAGGAATGTGTTATAATACACCTATCATTATGAGTATATAATCCTAAAACTATATATAATATTTCATAAACTTTTTGCTATTTCTGAATGCAAGAATCATCATTTCTTTTACTTGATTTTCAACATCCTAAGGTTTGCTTTAACCATGTTTGTGCCAATTTTAATCCAAATCACTCATAGTTTCTTTACTGGTCTGCTGTCTGTACTGGTCCCTTCAGCCATCTGACTGTAGCCCTTTTCATGATTACCTTGGCATTCTTCCAAGTGAAGCCTTCTAATTTTAGAGTCACGATGCTGGAAGAACAAATCACAGATGTGCATTGAAATATGCACAGTATGGGTACAGAGCTGTTTCTAAGAGTCATAGTAAAAAGATCTTTTACACTAAAGAATCATTCGAAAACATAGTGTATTTCCTTTTCTTTTTCTTTGTATGGTCCAAGAATGCTACTTTGTTTTTCTCACATGACACTGAGATTTGAGAAACAAAAATATTTTATCAAAATATTTATTTTCCAAGTGTAGGCTACATCTGTAATACATTTATAGGTCATAATTTTAAATATTCTCAATTCAAAACAAGCTTCTATTTCTGTATTATGTAATATAAAATGTTTTTACCCTTTTTAATTTAATAAGAGTACTTTATCCAAAAATGTTTTTTCTGAAGGAGGTCAGAAACTTCACCATTACTAGAGTCCCAACTTTTCCAATACCAGAACTATGCAATATGTAGGTCACTGTGGAGTCTCTTGGAGTCTCACAGATCCAGTTTCAAACACAAACTGACTGTTAGCTGCCACCTACTCTTGGTCAAGTAGACAGATATTTCTTTTCTGCATCCTATAGCTGCAGTAAAATAAAATAGAAAAAAGTAGAGGAATTGTTTGATTTGTCCAGTGTAGATGCTCTAAATAGATTTTGAGAGAAAACAAATTTTTTGAAAAGTAAAATTTAGAATTTAAATTGTAAGCTACTGCTAATTTATTTATAATGTCCATTTGTGAAGGGCCCTGGCTTGCTGGAACCACCTTGGTTTTTAAAATAAAGGTAAATTGTTTGGGCCCCATCTCATGTTTCTAATTATCTTTGGAGGGAGAAATAGGAGAGGAGGCAAGAGGTAGAGGCTTGTGTTTTTTCTAGCCTTCTCTTGATTCCTAGTTCCTGCATTTGCTGATTTTGCAATTTCTAAACTCTTTCCCTTCTGCATGTCTGCCACTTTTCTGCATTGCATTGCCTCACTGGACATCCTCCAGCTCTTTATTTCCCAACGTGTTAAGTTAATGTTAGCTGATTTTATTAAAATATTAAAAATATGGGACAAGGAAAGTAAAAATTACACTGCAGTCAGAAACAACTTAAAATTTAAAGTCCTATCTGCCAAAGAATTTTCCTTGACATTCTGCTAGGTTATCAGTGACCTATCATTGAAGCTGGGCCCTCTCTCTTCTTGGACATCCCCAGCTTTGTCTTCCTTACCTTGCACACTGGCAGCCCCAGTTGCCTTTCACTTCCTGTGCAAAGCCGCTCACTTTGCCTTTGTCTCATCATGGACATTCAGGGGTTCTAACACAGGGCTTTGTCTTCTCATATATACTGCTAGGCAGTGGTTTTCTTGCTTTCTTTTTCTCCAGGATATTCTAGAACAAGCTTGTCCAACCCGAGGTCCACAGGCCACATGTGACCCAGGATGGCTTTGAATGCGGCCCAACACAAACTCGTAAACTTTCTTAAAACATTATGAGACTTATGCATGGACCTGTTTTTATGTTTGTTTTTTTGTTGTTGTTGTTTTTTTTAAAGCTCGTCAACTATTGTTAGTGTTAATGTATTTTATGTGTGACCCAATGCAATTCTTCCTCTTCCAATGTGGCTCAGGGAAGCCAAAAGATTGGTTACCTATATTCTAGAAGAATTTTATATCCCCTCACAGATTTTTAAATTGATGTCTAATAGTTGCTATCTTATGTTTAAGTAATTGCGAAGGATATCATTCCTGGTATATTTTCTACATGTTCTTAGTCTATTTAAAATACATAATCAAAAGTTGCAGATTTATTATAGTTCACTCAGTTGTGAAAAACGAGTGCCATATAACCTAATTCTCAAAGCCAGTTCTTATTACCAAACTAATCATCCAATCCTATTTATCTTCTAACAGAAAAGGTCTGACTTCATTCTTTCAAATCAAATAAACATGTTAATATGTGTTGCTGTGATACTCATCTCACTTTTGAATTCTGATTCTAAGATCATCAGGTGGAAAAACATGGTTTGTAAGCAAGGACTAGTGGACAAATAGATGAAAGAAGGCATATCTGCTTTTGGTATTTCTTTCCTGTGCCTGTTTTACTTTGCTCTCAAGGGCTTTTCCCTTAGGTTCCATGCGTTATCTAATTGCCCTTTTGTTTGGCACCCAAGAGATGCTTATACTTCAGGGAAAAAGCACTAGAGTAAAAATCAGGATGGCTGAGAGACAAGATATTCCATAGTAAAGTCAGGAAAAGGTGATTGTATTGGGGAGGTGGGAAAAGAGAACTGAACCAGTCTTTTCTTCAACAGATCAGTTTTAGTAAAGAGTGAATATGGAAGTTGAGTATCAGGGAATTGATTTCCTTCACATTATTTGCTGTCATGTGCCCTCTGGGTATGTGAATATAATTAGAAGATGATTATAATGTATTCTAAATGAAGACATTTTCCTTGTAAAATATAGACTACTTCTCAGGGAAAGAAATTTTCCTTGTAAAATATAGACTACCTCTTAGGGAAAGCATATTGTAAAATAAGCATATTTTACAGAGTTATCCAGATACTATGCTAGGCATTGTATACTTGACTTGGTTATATAAATGATATGTACAGTGAAGACTACATAGAATTTATAGTATTGTAAAATTCAAGTACTGGAATAAAATCTGCACTTCTAAGCAATAGGAAATACAATGAGGAGCAAACCGGTAGCTTTGTCCCCTTGATGCCCCTTAGGCAGGGACAAACTTTTTCTATATAAGACAGAGAGTCTTTATGGAACATTAGGTCTCTGTCACCACTCTGCTATTGTAGTGCAAAAACAGCCATAGACATGTAAACAAATGGGTAAACCAAAAAGTATCTGAGATGGGTCTCAATAAATTTAGAGGTTTATTTTGCCAAGGTTAAGGATGTGCCCAAGAAAAAGGAATGCAAAACCACAGGGACATTTGTGAATCCTGCTTTTTCCAAAGAGAGTTTGGGGACTTCCGTATTTAAAGGAGAAAGAACAGGCAGTGGGGGAAAAAGGAAGGGGGAAAAAAAAGGAAGGAGGGTAGATAAAAGGGGCAAGCGATTGCATTCTTTTGGGTCTTTGATGAGTGTTCACTGAATCCACATTTTATATGTGAAAGAGGGGGTACAGGAGTAGTCAATTGTGTATTCATCTAGCCCACAGTAAATGGTCACTTGATATAAATAAACATAGAGTAGTTACCTGTGGGGACCTCTGGCCTTCTATCTGGCCTTATCTGTAGCTATTTGCTCAGGAACAAAAGGAAAGGCAGTTCCAGCTTAATGTTTCCCTTTGGCATAGTGAATTTGTGGTCCTGAGGTTTTATTTTTCTTTCACATTTCCAATAAAACTTTATTTACAAAATCAAGCAGTGAGCTGGATTTGGTCTGTTGACCAAAATTTGCCAACCCATACCCTTCGCTATGGCTGCATACAGGGAGAAGGAGAATAGGGTTCAATATATGCGGCTGCATGTAAGCTCCGGACTTTTGTAGCTGTAAAAATGATATAATTTTGAATCATTTCTGAAATCCTGGACAAATAAAAATTCAATCATAATTGATCCTTACATTATTTAGTTTTATTGTTCAGAAGAAGAAATAAGGCTTTTTTCCCCCATTTTATATTTTTATGCTAATAAGAGCTAGTGGCTTTCAGTGTCATATTCAGTCAGGATTTCTGATTTAAATCATAATTTTTACCCACTAAGTATATTTACCTACATTTTATAAAATAGAAAAGATAACTTAAAAATTGGCAATAATAACTGCTTTAAGCCTAATAATAATAATATCTATAATATTATTATTAAGAATATTTAACATTATCTAATAATAAAATCCAAGGATGATATCTAATCATAATATCTAATAATTAAATCTAATAATAAAATTCATATATCTATCTGATAATAAAATCCAAGGATGTCTTCTACCTCTTTAAATTCAGCACTGTGGTTCTTTTATTTATTTATTTTTTTGAGACAGAGTTTTGCTCTTGTTGCCCAGGCTGGAGTGCAGTGGTGCAATCTCGACTCACTACAACCTCTACCTCCTGGGTTCAAGTGATTCTCCTGCCTCAGTCTCCTGAGTAGCTGGGATTACAGGCATGTGCCACCACATGTGCTACCATGTCCAGCTAATTTTGTATTTTTAGTAAAGATGGGGTTTCTCCGTGTTGGTCAGACTGGTTTTGAACTCCTGACTTCAGGTGACCCACCTGCCTTGGCCTCCCAAAGTGCTGGGATTACAGGCATGAGCTACCGCGCCCAGTCCAGCACTGTGGTTCTTAAAGTGTGGTACCTGGACCAGGAGCATAAGTATCACCTGGGAATTTTCCAGAAATGCAAATTCTTGGGCCCCACATCCAACCTATTAGGTCAGAAACTTTCGGGTCCCTGCAATCTGTGTTTTCACAAGCCTACCACGTGATGCTGACGCATGCTTAAGATTTGAGAACCACTGCTCTAGTATATATCAGGTTTTTACTAAATCTTTTTTACTTAAAGATTTTTACTTTCTCCCTCAGGAATGTCTTTCAAATTTGACTTCTCTACATACCTCCTATTGCTGTTACACAAATTGAAAGCTTCCTAATTAACCTCACCTTCCACCGTTTTAGACATGCATTCATTTATCCATCCATCCATCCATTCATTTATTCAATAAAAATATATAGAGTACCTACTGTATGCTGGACACTGTGTTAGATACTGGATGTACATCAAAGAATAGATCAAACATGTTTCTGAAACACATGTAATCACATCCTATTTGGGGGATCCCAGGTTATTTTATATATTAATTGGACCTATAAGGGAAAAAAATGACATAATAGTGATAAGGGAGATGTTAGTTGGGGTGGTCAGGAAAGAGTTTTCTGCAGAGGAGAAATTTTAGCTGAGAGCTAAAAGGTGAAAGGGATCCAGCCTTTCAAACAGTTGGAAAAGGCAGAGGAAATAATAATAGTAAGTAACCTGAGGCCGGGCATGGTGGTTCACGCCAGTAATCCCAACACTTTGGGAGGCCAAGGTGGGCGGATCACCTGCGGTCAGGAGTTGGAGACTAGCCTGGCCAAAATGGTGAAACCCTGTCTCTAAATAATAATAATAATAATAACAACAACAACAACAACAACAGGTAACCTGAGATTTTGCCACATGCCAATTATAGTTGTAAGTGCTTTACACATATTAACGTTTTTAATCCTGACAGCAACCTTATTGGGCACATACTTTCAATATTTCCATTTTATATGTAAGCAAATTGAGGCATAGAGAGGTTGGATAATTTACAAAGGTCGCATAGCCTCCAGGATTCAGTGTGAGATGGGACTAGAGGGATAGATATGGCTTTATCTGCCAAAGTGAGAATGTTGGATTTAATTCTAAATGGTATTGAAGCCATTCGTGGGTCCTGAGACAGTACAGACTTGGTCTTATTTACAAAGGGGTTGTAGAGGAGCCGGGGGGAACAGGAAGCATGATGAAGGCTGTCACCCTGGACCAGGTAAGAAATATTCACGGCTTGGACAAGAGTGGTAGCAATGGAGATGGAATCATGTGGATGGAAGTAGGATTTAGTTTGCAAATTAGAACAAATTTTGCTGATTGGTTAAGGAAGTAAAAGGGAAAGGAAGGACAAAGGAAAACTGTTTCTCTACACACAACACTTCTGACACCAAATGTGTGGGTTTTCCACACCAAACAATTCTCCAGTTCTCTTCAGATATCAAGTGGGTGTCCTAGAACTTAATTCAATTCTGACACTAACCGCATGACGTTACCACAGACCCATAGGTTAGGGGCTCAGTCCCACAAGACTCTCCCCAACTTCAGATGCCAATTGAAATTAGTGCAGCCCCAGGTCATCCACGCTTCTGTCCAACTTGTCTACAAATCGGGGGTTTTCCACAACCACCTCTTTGGGTTTGATAATTGTCTGTAAGGGCTCACAAAACTCAGGGAAACACTTTGCTTCCTATTGCCAGTTTCTTGCAAAGGATATTAGAAAGTGTACACATGAATAGCCAGATGAAGAAGCACATAGGGCAAGGTTTGGAAGCGTCCCAAACATAGGAGCTTCTTTCTCTGAAGTTGAGTGTGTTACCCTCTGGCATATGTGTTCACCAACCCAGAAGCTCTTTGAACCCCTTTATTTAGGGTTTTTATGGAAGCTACATTACAAAGGCGTGATTGATTCATTTATTCTCCATTGATGACTAGCTCAATCCCCAGCCCATATCCCCTTCCCAGAGCCTGGGGGATGGGGCTGACAGTTCCAGCCCTCTCATCTCATGGTTGGTTCCTTTGACAACTAGCCCCCCAACTTCCAAGAGTCACTTCATTAGCATAGTCAGGTGTGATTGGAAGGGGCTTATTGGCTGGGCAGGGTGGCTCACATCTGTAATCCCAGCACTTTTGAAGGCTGAGGCAGGCAGATCACTTGAGGTCAGGATTTCAAGACCAACCTGGTCAACATGGCGACACCCCATTTCTACTAAAAATACAAAAAATTAGCCAGGCGTGGTGGTGCTTGTCGGTAATCCCAGCTACTCAGGAGGCTGAATCGCTTGAACCCGGGAGTCAGAGGTTGCAGTGAGCCAAGATCACTCCATTGCACTCCAACCTGGGTAACAGTGCAAGACTCCATGTCGAAAAAAAAGGGGGGGCTTACTATGTATGAATACCAAAAGATGCTCCTCTCTCCCCTATCATTCAAGAAATTGCAAAGGTTTTCGGAGCTCTGTGCTAGGAACCACAGACCAAATATATGTTTATTATTTCACAGTATCAAACAGAATTATCATGGATGATTTCTAGGTTTGAACTTGAGCAGCTAGCAAACATTGTTGCCATTTTCTGCAATGGCAAGACAAAAGGAGAAAAGGCTTTATTTCAGTGGGACAAGTGAAGAGTTCTGTGTAGGCCAGTGTGTGTTTTGAGATGCCTTTTAGACATGCAATCAAAGCCAATGAGAAACCAATTGGATAACAATAATCTGGAGCTCGCAAAAGGGATCAAGGCAAAAAATATTATTGTGGGTGTCACTAGTCCACTGATGGTTTTTTATTTAAAAGGGTTGTTTGAGTTCCCCAGGAGGATAATGTAGAGAAGAGAAGAGGGCCCAGAACTGACACCTGGCAGTCTTGGGGCAGGTGTCAAAAGTTGGATATTCAAAAGTTGGATAGCGGGAAAGGTACCTCCTGTCATCTCTGGATTCATCTGGTATGAGCAGACTGGAACCTCAGTGGAACACCCTTGGAAGAGAGGGCAGATCCATTACTAACTCACTAAGAACCAGTGCGACAGCCTGTTTTGACCTGCATCTACAGTTGATTGACCTAGTCCTTTGCTACACCGGATTCTATTTCATACTGAATTCCTGTTATCTGAACATGCTCTTTATTTTTGTGTATCTGATTTTTTTCTTCAGATTTTTTTTCTTCTGAAAAGCCCCTCTGACACCTCTCTCCCCTGTCCGGTCACTGTCACCGCTGTGCTCCCATAGCGAGTTGCACACTTTAATGTGATAGCACTTATCGCATTAACCACTTTTAGTTCTCTGTCTTCTCTATCAGACTATTCAGAGCCAGAGACATGGCCTACATCTTCATACTTAGCACTTGCAAACTACCTATAGAGTCTCAGTCTCTGCAGATATCTATTGAACAAGTGATGGAAGGAATTCCTCAGACCTGGCACCCAATTCGTGTTGCATATGCAACCCCATATGCCAATCTCTAAATTTTCTCCCAATAAAGGTTTCAGGAAAAAGAATAACTTTATTAGCTATGGAGTAAAACTAGATAGGAAGGTGTGGTTTCTAAAGAGTCATTATTAAGTTCACATTAATACTAATGGTAATAATAAATAACAAGTAAATCAACATCACCTTGTACTGAACACTTAGTACATATCGGGCACCACTCTAAGTTTGTGTGTCATTCATAAATTAATTCAAAAATTAGAACCTCAGAATTTCTCATTTTAACCTTGTCTAGACAAAGCACTTATTCTTTCTTTAATTTTTCATCTTATAGTCTTTTTGATGGTAAAGATCTCCAAAATGTAAATTTCTTGTATTTCCTTAGCACTTTATTCTTCAGTGAATGCCAAATAAGCAAGTTTCTATTTGATTTAGCAATGATATCTGTTACATATGTGAAATCTCAGCCACTTTTCAAATAAAGAATTCCGACCATGGCTTTTCTAAATTATTTTTCTGAATTAGTTTAGAAAATGTTGGGATAGTTTGGGAGAAAGGTAAAGTAACTAACATTTATGGTGCCCCTATCTTTCCATGGTATATCAAGACAGTTTTCAGTTGGTAATCACGTTTTTAGTTCTTAATAACTACTCAAAGATTATGCCATATGCAAGAAAGTTTATGCCACGTGCTAGTAATCCTCAGACACATTAAAAACAGAATTTGCTTTTTTGGAGGATTACCTTGGAAATAATCTGTATCCCAATTTATATAACTAGTTATCTTTTATGTAGCTAATGATTTGCTTGTATGGATACTGGTAGAAGACAGATTCCATGTTATAAAAAGTTTGGGAATATCAGTGTAAATAACTGTTTTATTGCAGGATTTCTCAAAGCCTGTAATATACTAGTGTGTCCAGTGAATCACCAATAACATGTAGCATTTTTCACATTTGGTTGCTCATGGAACTTTTCCTCCTTCATACATTTGACATCTTGCAAATATTTCATAGAACACAATTTGGAAAAACTGTGGCATTTAAGTTGTGAAGATGCAGAAGGCATACTTATTATTTTCCAATCTTTGTTATGGAAAAGCAAAAGCAACAGTTTTATTATGCAATGCCTGCAAAGATTACAACAAAAATCCCCTAAGGGTACCTATCTCCTTTTAATATTAGATTGCTCAGATCTGAGCAAATAAGCAGAAGGTCTTAATTTAATAGAGAATAGTGCTGTATGTCACTGTTTCACTGTTGAGGTGTTAACCCTCCCTTAGCCTAAGACAGGAAGTTTCCAAATTCTCTAGTCTCTGGATTTTTCAGAATGGCATTTAGGATCATCTATAGTATGGCCTTAGTGGATCTCTCACTGTTCCATCACATATGTCTCACCTTCTGGGCAAACTGGGCCCTTTGACATTTTCTAAATATACTCATGCTGTCTGCAGTCTTACTTTTGTTCTTCCTCTTTGCCTAAAATATTCACCCATTCATCTCCTTATGTTGAAGTTGGACCATTTGCTAATTTAATATATATTTACGGGGGTCTACTCTATGCAAGGAACTAATCGTATTTGTAGTTTTAGAGAAAGATATTCACAAAATATTTTCTTTTTCATGTAGTTGGATGTGAACCCTATCTGCTTTTAACTACCTTAGAATATTTTACACCTCAGAGAATAGTTTCTTTGCCTGCATGATATTCCAGTCAACTGTGTGCTTGTCTGTTACCTCCTAGTAGACTATGTGTATTGCAAGCAAGAGCTGTGCCTTAATTGTAATACTGGTACAGCCTGTCTCAGCTCCTGGTCCCTACATGGTACTTAACAATCTGTCAGGTTGAATGGAGTTCATGGACACCCATATGGGCATTAGTAGAACCCATATGGACACCCATATGGGCAAACTAACCAAAGGTGTTTGCTTCTGACTCCTTAGGAATTCCATCTATACTGACAGAAAAGATTTCCCAGGCAGCACCCAACAAACCTTTTCCTTCAGAATGGGCTTGCTTTTGAACAAGCCTCATCCAGAGATAAAGAGAGACATGGCTGGAGACCCTAGTTCTACTCTTACCCACTCATTCCCAAGATGGTCTGAAAGCAAATGTGAAAAAGAGAAATGCGTTGACTTAATTAAACTGACAACATGGTTGACTTTTCTTAAGTAAATACTGTCAAAAACAAATGGAAATCTCAGTTATTTCAAGTAATTTTCAAAATGCAAACATTTGCTTGAAATATTGTTAACTAAACTGTCTAATTTGACTGAAAGTTTCTGCCATTACTTTAGATGGTACAAAATTTGCTGGTTGATGCCCCTCATCCACCCCGCCCCCTCCTTTTTCAGGTGCTTTCAGTCTAAGGATCAAATAAAGTATGCACATCCCATTAGGAAAGTTTGATGCACCTGTGTTTAGAGGGTGTCTTCATTCTTCCAGCTCAGATACTTGTGCCCCATTGCCCCTTTTCCAATTGTTTTTTGAAATGAATGATTCAGGAAAAGAAAAAGAAAAAGCAATTCAAAAGGGTAAAGGCAGAAGAAAAAGGCCAGGTGCCTTCTCGTATCTTTTTCTTTGCTTTTGATGTCAGTCTTTTATTGCTTTTTACATAAGTGGAATGAGAATTTAGACAAGAATAAGATGAGTAAAACCTTTCTGACAAGGACTATCTTAGCTACTTGATAGCTTTAAGACTGTGGGAACCTAAGTTGGATACTAATCCATCACATTACAGTAATCAACATTGGCTTAGTTTTTTATGCCATTCATTTTACCTTGTCAAGAGGAAAGTGATAAAGAAAAATAGGCAACTAACTAAACTTGTAATAGGTAATAGTAATAGGAACACTTTACGTGCTGTCAGAGGCAACATCTAACCTCTGTTGATGAGCTTACATGAAATCACTTTCTGGCCTCTATAGTCTATCTATTTATTTCTCACTACAATTTTTTTTCTACAGGCAAAGATAAGATTAAAGTGTCTGAAGATGACCTGGAGAAACTCCTTCTAATTAAATGGTGTGTTTTGGAAACCATTCGTTTAAAAGCTCCTGGTGTCATTACTAGAAGAGTGGTGAAGCCTGTTGAAATTTTGGTAAGCTTTGGTTTGGTTTTAAATTAGTCAACCTTCTACAAAAAAAAATGTACACATTTTGCCCACATATATTTTTCAGGTTGACATATCTTGATTTATTTTTACTTGACAAATAAATATTTTATATATTTGTCTTGTACAACATGTGGTTTTGAAATATGTATACATTGTGGAATGGCTAAATCAAACTAAATAATATATGCATTACCTCACTTGCTTATCAGTTTTCTGTGTAAGAAGACTAAAAATCTATTCTCTTGGCAATTTTCAGGAAAACAATATGTTGTTACTAAGAATAGTCACCATGTTATACAATAGACCTCTTGAACTTACTCCTCCTGTCTAACTGAAGTTTTGTATCCTTTGACGCATGTCTCCCCAGGTCCTCCTCCACACCCCTTCTTTACTCTTCAATCCCTGGTAACTACCATTCTACTCTATTTCTGAGCTCACTTTTTTTAGATTCGACATATAAGTGAAAATACACTTACTTGTGGTTTGTCATTCTTCCTGGCTTGTTTCACTTAACAAAATGTTTTCCAGTTTCATTCATGTTGTCACAAATAAGAGCATTTCCTTCTTTTTAAAGGTTAAATAGTATTCTATTATATATATATACATTTTATTTATACATTCATTCATTGATGGATACTTAGGTTGAGTCCGTATCTTGACTATTGTGAATAGTGCTGCAATAAACATGGGAGTGCTGATATATCTTCAACATACTGATTTCATTTCCTTTGGATATGTACCCAGTAGTGGGGTTGCTAGATCATATGGTAGTTCTATTTTTAATTTTTTTGAGGCACCTTCATACTGTTTACCATATGGCTGTACTAATTTACATTCCCACCAATAGTGTGCAAGTGTTCCCTTTTCTCTACATCCTCTTCCACAATTATCTTTCATCTTTTTGATACAGCCATTCTACAAGTGCAAGGTGATATATCCTTGTGTTTTTAATTTATATTTTCTTGATGATTAGTAATGTTGAGCATGTTTTTATACCTGTTGGTCATTTGTATGCCTTCTTTTGAGAAATGTCTATTAAGAGTCCTTGCCCATTTTTAAAAATCAGTTTTTGTTTTTGTTTTTGTTTTTTACTATTGAGTTGTTTAAATTTCTTGTATATTTTGGATATTAACCTCTTGTCAGATGTATGGCTTGCAAAAATTTTCCCCCATTAGGTTGTATCTTCATTCTGTTGATTGTTTCTTTGGCTATACACAAGCTTTTTAGTTTAATGTAATCCTATTTTTCTATTTTTGCTTTGGTTACCTGTGCTTTTGGGTTCATATTCTCAAAAAATTGTTGTCCAGATCAGTGTCATGGGGGCTTTTTCCATATGTTTTCTTCTGGTAGTTTACAGTTTCAGATCTTACTTTCAAGTCTTTAATCTATTCCAGTTGATTTTTGTATATGGAGTGAAATACAGATCTAATTTCATGCTTATAAATGTGGATGTCCAGTTTTCCCAATATCATTTATTGAAAAGACTGTCCATTTTCCATTGTATGTCCTTGGAAACTTTGTTGAAATTCAATTGACTATAATGTGTGTACTTATTCTGGGGCTCTCTATTCTGTTCTGTTGATCTGTGTGCCTGGTTTTATGGCAGTACCATGCTGTTTTGATTACTGTAGCTTTATAGTATATTTTGAAGTCAACTAGTATGATGATTCAGGTTTATTCTTTGTTCAAGGGTCTTTTGTAGTTTCACATGTTTTTTCTATTTCTGTAAAAATGTCATTAGAATTTTTATAGCATATAATATGTAATTTCTTGAATTCCATTGAGCACAGAATGACCCTAGAACAGGTTATTAATAAGAGTTGTATAGCAATGTTACATTAATATAGAAATTCATCTTATGGCAAGTACTTTATGTAAAACATAATAACCCTTTAATAATCATTCTGGCCATCTGATTCTGTATCAGAATCAATATAATCCTATTTAAATCAGGCAGGTGAATTGAATGGTCTCTTGTCTACTGATTCAACCAACAAGAATTTCTTAGCACCAATGAGCTAAGGAATTCAGTATGCGAAGAAAGCTATTTTGCATAGCTGGAAGACAATTTCAGGCCACAGATTACAGATATGGGAACAGATAACAGCAATATATTAGATAATCTCAATTTATATTAGGAGCCAGCAGCTGAATGAAGGTGAGAGGATTTTCTATGGACAAAGTAGGAGGAAATTCTCAAGTGCACCATGAAAGGGTATGTGCACATGGCAGACTTATCAGTTAAATATTTGTGAATCAATATGGCATAACAAATTATTTTTTTTGAAATGATTTGACTTAGGGCCTGCATTATCCAGATGGATCACATTTAGTCAGTCCTCTGCTATTGTTTGCTTTTTTATATGCAGCTTGAGAGTGTTTGGACTCAAACCAAGGAAATTTTGTGATAGAACACAGATAAAAATCCACATTTTGTAAAAGTTGAAACTTTTGCTTCCAAAGGAGGCATGATTTATCTAATTGATCTTATGTAAATTAGAGTATTTAGTTTTTGTGGGATTTCAACAGTTCATATTTTTATATATTTTTATTTTATTTTAATTTTTTTTGAGACAGGGTCTCACTCTGTCACCCAGGCATGGGTGCAGTGGCACAATCTCAGCTCACTGCAACCTACAAGTAGCTCTTCTACGGTCTTTTAACCTCCTATCTTTGTCGGGATTATGTTATAAAGGGAGTTGTAACTTTTGTTGGGGCAATTAACCTCCTATAGTTTTTCAAAAGTAATTTTACTTATTTTGACAACTTTGCCACAAGAGATACCCGTGCTCAAACACATGCACACAGATATATACTCTTGCATGCACAGTCCCCCATCCGCACAACCTCTTAAATGTACTACCGCAACTATCTAATATTCTGTTTGTATGACATTTATCCGTCTCAAAAAAAAAAAAAAAAAAAAAAAAGAAACCAAAGTTTCAGCACAGTGTAAATCTGTCATTAAAATTTTTTAACACTAATTCTTCACTTTTTATGCATCTAGAGAGTTTTCACGTTTATTTCAGTGGTCACATAATAGTCCATTTTCTTGATAGCATAAATATTTATTGATTTTTGACTCTTCAGAATTTAGATTGTTTTACTTTGTGGTTATGTTAATGTGGTAATTGTTTATGTCTTTGTACATATACATTCATTTTAAATAATTAACTTTGAATTATAGTAGTAGATTACTAGCCACATGGCATAAACACACTTATGATTCACTGTATATAATCCTGTTACAAGTCTGAACTGTTTTATAGCACCAACAACTTGGAATTTCACAATATATATTATTTTTAATAAAAAAGGATAGATATCTAAAACAATTCAAGAAATTATTTAAAAATTAATAATCTATTACCTCTACCTCTTTACATCCGTGCTTTCTTTTAGAGAACATGAGGCTTAAATATATCCAGGCTTTTTACAAGCCTTAGCAGCTGGTCATGACTATCTCAATGGGAGGGCAACTCCAGAAACATGCACAGGCTGCCATCTTCTGGGCATGTTCTAGGACTTTCTTTCATTATTTTTCACAGCATTTTTTTAGTATTTGTAAAAGGTGAAATTTTTCTTCTACTTACTGTTTCTTCTATAAATAAGCACACAGTTTTTCCTCTAAGAAGGCCTAACCTAATCACTATAAAGTTCTCCCTGCAAAGTTGAGACTTTATCTTTAGAAATAATAACTGGCACAACTTTTTCTTCTTATTAAATAGGTAAAACATGGTATTTGTACCGTGGGGAAAAAGGAGACCATAACAAGAAAAGGTAGCAGAAGGGGACAGGACCATAAAAAGAAGTTAAACGAATAAATTAAAAATTGCTTAAATCCCTTAAGCCAGAGATAATTGCTGTGTTCATATTGGTATTATAATTTCAGATGTTTTTCATGTGGTGTATGCATTTAAAGAAATTCAACTGGAATTGTACTATGCTAATTGTTTTGTAACCTGCTTTTATTTTATTAAATAACAGATTATGAGAGGTGTTCTTTCTTTTTTTTTTTTTTTTTTTTGAGATGGAGTCTCACTCTGTTGCCCATGCTGGAGTGCAGGGACATGATCTTGGCTCACTGCAACCACCGCCTCCCAGGTTCAAGCAATTCTCCTACCTCAACCTCCCAAGTAGTGAGATTACAGGAGTGTGCCATCATGCCCAGTTGATTTTTGTATTTTTAGTAAAGCCAGGATTTCCCCATGTTGGTCAGGCTAGTCTTGAACTCCTGACCTCAGGTGATCTGCCCACCGTGGCCTCCCAAAGTACTGGGATTACAGGCATAAGCCAACACGCCCAGCTGAAAGGTTTTCTGTATTAACAAAACACATCTACACAATTTTGAATTGGTAGCAAAGTCATCTAATATATGGATATAGTATACATTTTTAAACCAGTCCCTGTTCTTGAATATGTATGTGGCTTCCAATTTTTCACCTCTATAAACAGTGTGAAGATGAACATTCTTTTAGCTAAATCGTTGTATAATTAGTAATTATTTCCTTAGTATAAATTCATACAATGTGGTTCTTTCAAGATTCATATGTTTTTGAAAACAGGTGGAATGTTTTTGCTGAACTGAAGTTTAATGATAATGTTCCCAGAAATTTGTATTTTAAAACACATTTCACACGGGCTTATCTATGTTGAGTAATGACAGAGGCTCATATTTCCTCCTCTATTGGGCAACTGGTCAAAGTTCCTTTCTATGCATACTAGAAGTATTCTCCCACTACCCTTCCCTAAGGTAGTTTGAACAGGCTCTCTTTGTTTATTTTTGCCTGTGTGCCCTTTCCTGGAAATGGAATGAATTGAAATGGACAAACACTCTCTACTTTCTTGGATTTACTGCATTCTTTCTTTCTCTTTATTATGCTACCTTTCTAAAACTCTTAAACTTCTACCTGTATTCTCTTTTCAAGGTTTTATATGTTTGGTAGAAAAGTTTATCTTCAAGAATATCCAGAAAAGAGTAATTTTAAAACGTATTGGAAAAGATGAGTAATTGAGAAATATTAATTATCCTTTACAGGTATTAAAACCTGTTATAAAGTTAAAAGAATTAAAATGTTATGATCGTGGTGTCAGACCAGATGTTCAGATCAATAGAAAAAACTGGAAAGATAACAAAGAAATTAGCTCCCTTATACGTAAGAATTTAATATAGGATAAGTGACTCTTTTTATAAATCAGTGTAAAGAGAAGAAGTTAATATGTGGTTTGGGATGACTGACTAAAAGTGGGTTTTTTTTTAAACTTCTAAAGTAGAAGTTCTCAAACTTTTTGGTTTCACGATCCCATCACACTCTTCAGAATTATTGAAGATCCCAAAGAATTTTCGTCTATGTCTATTTTAAATCTGTCAATATTAGCTATATTTCAAATTTAAACTGAGAAGTTGTTAAAATATTAATTTGGTGATTCATTTAAAAATAACAAAAACCTCTTACATGCTAACATAATAGCATGGTTTTCTAAAACATTAACTGTATTTATTTTATAAAAAGAAGAAGGCTGCCTGATTTTAAGATTAATCAATGAAACCACAAAGAGGATAAACAGATTCGAATGTACCATATCAAAATTTAATGTCTCATTTTTTAAAATTGTAACTCAAATGTGAATATAATGCAAACATCAATATACAACACAACTATAAATAATTTTAATATTTAAAGAACTGACAAAAGTCAGTAAGTGAGTGTCACATAGGTTAATCAGGACAGAACATAAGAATTTATAGGATAAAATAAATGGAAAAACTCTCGACATAAACATAAAAATGTAATGTAAACCTAAAACAACCATTAAAAATGTCAGATTACAGATAAAAAGGTAATGAAACTTACATTCTCATAAATTATAGTTAGAAATACGTATTGCGGCCGGGCGCGGTGGCTCACACCTGTAATCCCAGCACTCTGGGAGGCTGAGGCGGGTAGATCACGAGGTCAGGAGATCGAGACCATCCTGGCTAACACGGTGAAACCCCGACTCTACTAAAAAAGCACAAAAAATTAGCCGGGTGTGGTGGCAGGTGCCTGTAGTCCCAGCTACTCTGGAGGCCGAGGCAGGAGAATGGCGTGATCCCGGGAGGCGGAATTTGCAGTGAGCCGAGATCGGGCCATGGCACTCCAGCCTGGGTGACAGAGCAAGACTCTGTCTCAAAAAAAAAAAAAAAAAAAAAAAGAAAAGAAATATGTATTGCTACAAAATTTGAGGAAACAGTTGAATAACATGCATTTATAGCCTTAAAATATACATGTCCTGTGTCATGTGAACATCTGTGTTAACAGAATCTGCGTGAAAAAATGCTGTGTGGAAGAAAGTGCTTATGGTGGCACTATTTACCATAGAAAAAAAAGTAGGCAATGATTACATTAATTATTGTTTAATCTACCCAATGGAAGATTAAACAGTCATTGGAGGAAGAAATATTCACCATGAATATACAATAAAAAGGGAAAACATGTTATGAAGTTAAGTGAGTTAAGAAAGATTAAATTGGTTATTCAGGAGGATCAAAACTATGTTTAACAACAACAAAAAATCTCCTATTACTACTAAGTAAGCATACTGGAAAGAAGTCTAACTAATTAATTACTGTCTTTAGGTGTCAGAACTCTGGATTTTCTTTTTTAGTTTTTCTACTTTTCAGAATTTTCCAAACTTTTTGTAGATGTCAGTTTTTATCATACGAAAGAATATACTCTTTAATTTTAAAAATACTTATTTTGTTTATTTAATTTAATTTTATTTTTTTGGCACAAACACCAACCAAGTCTCTGGTTAAAAGCTAGGAGAAAAGGCTGTGTGCTTCAGACCTCCTGCTATAGATATGTTGCCTCTGGACTCTTCCTTTCTTTTTAAGATTATACATTCCTGGTGGCACCCATTTAGCTCTGAGCACCTTTCTTGAATTACAACACAGAGTTCTGCCTTCTCTTCCTTTTTTAAAGAAAACCCCACTTCTAGATTAGCAGATGAAGCTTGTTTTGGCCTCACACCATCCAGGTGAGGTGCGGTGGCCAGGCTCAATTCCGTCTACCTGAGAGATGCAGTTCTTGCCACACACAGAAGTTGTAGCTTCCATTTGCTAGTGATCTGTGTTCTCCTTCTGTGACTGTTTTGTCTCCCTCTTGATCTTTCGCTTCATCTGTCATGTAAGTAAAGATAGGGACTGTTTAGGCTGGGTGTGATAATGTCTGCTTGCTCAGAGGGTTTCTTGATCGAACCAGCTCCAGCATTCCTTCATGCTATTTATCAGTCTGACAGTTGCTGCTGCTGCAACAGGAACCTCTTTCTTGTCTCCTCCCTGTTGCTAGTGGTAATTCTGCTACTGAGGACCTGTATGAAGTTCTCCTCCCTTTGCTAACCTGCTTTGTAGGCTGCAACAGTCAGCAGCCTCCAAGTCATGAGCACGGGTCAACAGCAACTGAAGAGGACTTTGCGGTGGGAAGGGGAAGGGCTGTGGTTGTCCTGACTGAAGGTCTGTCCCTGTGCTGCCCCCAACCCTGCTCTCAGATACACATCACGGCCCTCTGTGGCTGATTCCAGAGTCAGTCATGACCTCTCTAGCCTCAGTTCCAATAGAAGTAAAACAAACAGACAGGATTGGGATCTCACAGGTTTCTCTATTTTAAAATGATAAGAGGGTGCCTGCAAAAGCTTCACTCTCTTCCCAGTCTTGGATTTGAGTCTCTCCAGCTCTCCTGGTTCTGAAATGGCCAAATCTCAAGCAATACTCAGCTCCCACTAGAGCCAACAGGGGTTCTCCTGGGTTAAAAAAATGATGACATCCCTACCCCATATTCCACTCACAGCTACAAGTAAAAGACATATTTTTATTTTTCTTCGAGACAGCATCTCACTCTGTCTCCTAGGCTGGAGTATAGTGACACAATCATAGCTCGCTGTGCCCTCAACCTCCTGGGCTCAAGCAATCCTCCTGTCTCACCCACCCAGGTAGCTGAGACTATAGGTGTACCATCATTCCCAGCTAATATTTTTAGGGTTTTTTTTTTTGTAGAGACGAGGCCTTCCTATGTTGCCTAGGCTGGTCTCAAACTCCTGAGCTCAAAGGATCCTCCCACCTAGGCCTCCCAAAGTGCTAGGATTACAGGCATGAGCCACCAGACCCAGCAGAAGACGTATTTTTAATTGTAAGGTGTTTATGCCTCAGAGAAGTAAACCAAAATTAAGTGTTTTGCAAATATCTTGAGGACATTTCAAAATTATACAAGGTTAAATAGGTGTGGCTTATGATGAGGGGCAGTGGGAATTACCTAATAAAATATCTTCACCTTAGTAAAGTTGGTAGCTATCTAGCAATTATAAAACTTGGGAGATCTCTTTGTCCTGTGGTTCCTGAATGTGGTGATGATAGGGAGATTTTGTGAAATGGGTTTTAGTTCTTTGTACAGTTTATAGATCATGAAAACCTGTTGTCATATAAATCAGGAAGGATAATGTAGACTGCCTGAGGAAACACGTTGCTTATCCTCATTCCCACAAGCACTGTGACCCCAAACACAAACCCGACCAAAAAAATACATAACACTTGCCTTTTCCTGTGTCTTCCTAACCAGTTGTTTTTCATTTTTTTCTGTCCTAATAACTGATGCTGGACTGACAAAAGAAAAGTTCACTGTCCTGCCCTAACACTGTCATCAGTATCCACAAGAACAGGACATCCTTGGCCCCTCTTCTCAGTGCTAGCATGGCCATTGTCCCTGTCTCACAGTCCGATTTTTCTGTTCCATAACCTGAGGCTCCACCATAGTTTCTGTCTTTGAGAACTCTGGCCACAAACCCTAATATCAAACATCAAAAGCTACATTAGAATGGACTTATACGAGTTTCTAAACTTTTGACATTTAGCTAGTATTTCCTTTTATGTAACTGAATATATGTACATGTAAATCAGAATTATATAATTCCCTCTATGTAACCAAATATATGTATATAGAAATCAGAATTATATAGATACTATATTATTAGATTTTATATTTATCGTTAGATATTATATAATTATATAGATATTAAAAATAAATTTTCTCACAGTCAATTATAAAATGTATATCTTCACCATAATATAATTGTAGCATTAATTTTAGTGGCCAAAACTCTCTTTAAAGCATATTTCCAAAAAATGATTTGGAGCTGATTTTTCTGTTATAGAATTACATCATTCCTTCTGGTGACTTGTTGATGTTGTCTCCGTTTTGGCTACATAGAAATCCAAAGTATTTTCCTGAGCCTGAATTGTTCAAACCTGTAAGTTATCTCTTTCAGTATATATTATTCTTTAATTTTAATTTCTTTTTATTTCAGGAGTGTAAATTCATAAATTAGGACTATGTAATTAAGCACCCATATTTCTCTTGTAACTAAGAACAAAGTTGACTACAAAGTATAGAACAGATTTGCAATATAGACAATGCAACATTTACAAATCAGTTAGAAAAGTTTTTGTAATAAACTTCTCTAACTTTAAAATAAATTTTACATCAAACCAGAAGGGCATGTTCAAGTAAATAAGCCTATTTTTGATAGAAGACTTATTTAATGTTCTTTAGGCAATTGCCTCTGTCATTGGTTTCCAAGGAGTACAAAAAATACAAATAAAGCAAAATAAAACTGTGATCTGCTGTTTCTTAGAATTGGAAAGTTACAGGACTGAACAGAATGTTAAGAGGTCATTTAGTCTGTTCTCTGCCTTTAGGTAAAACTGTCAAAAATGGCATCTAGATGCATTCATTCTGCATCCCAAGCTTTTTCCAACAGGCAGGGATGTCAGTGTCTTATTACTAAATTTATTACCAACAGCAATTTTATGACGGAGCCTGAGACCTTATTATAAATATTCTTCCTTTTCTTAGGTCAATTCTGTGGTTGATTTACCTTATCATTTACATGTACCACTTAACAGAATTTTTTTAAAACCTTTTTATTTATAAGTTCATGTTCCAAAAACACAATTGTGTCTAATATTAATAACAGGGTGGAAAAAATTACCAACAACCCTGCAACTTTATATGCAAGGATTAGCTGTACAAGGTCATTTTTAGCCTAGAGAAATAAAGTTAAGCTTATTTATATAAGGCTGATTTGGAAAAAAAAAATGTTTTCTTCCCACAGGAACGTTGGAAAAAGGCAAATTTAGAGAAGCACTCTTTCTTGGACTGCTTCGTGGCATTTGGAAGCGGGAAGTTCCAGTGTCCTGGAAGGTCAGTGAGACAGCTGGGCCACATTGATCCAGAAAGTCTGCAGAAAGATGATGGCTCAGAGGGGGAAAACTTTGTGTGTGTGTGTGTGTGTGTGTATTTAAACTATAGGGAAATCCAGAAGAACACATTTGTCTGGTTGACCTGTGGTCCTGTGCAGTGTCTCTGTGGGAATATCTAAAGTGGCTTCTAATAGAGGATCTCATGAGAAGAGAAGTTTATACTTGCCAGATGCCGCATCAAAGCAGCATTTATGGTTCAAATTGTCAGCTTTCGTACAAACATAATTGGAAGTGATTTGAGTACTACCTTCTTTTTTTTTTTTTGAGGCCGAGTCTCGCTCTGTCGCCCAGGCTGGAGTGCAATGGCCGGATCTCAGCTCACTGCAAGCTCCGCCTCCCGGGTTCCCGCCATTCTCCTGCCTCAGCCTCCCGAGTAGCTGGGACTACAGGCGCCCGCCACCTCGCCCGGCTAGTTTTTTGTATTTTTTAGTAGAGACGGGGTTTCATTGTGTTAGCCAGGATGGTCTCGATCTGCTGACCTCGTGGTCCGCCCGTCTCGGCCTCCCAAAGTGCTGGGATTACAGGCTTGAGCCACCGCGCCCGGCCGAGTACTACCTTCTTTAAAAACAAAGATAGAATTATGTTTCTTTTGCTACAACATTGTCATGGATATTTGCTAGGGTTACAGAACATCTTTGACTTGGAGCATAGCAGGAGATTACTAGATGGTTTTGGTCTATGGTGTTGGTTTGTGAAACTTTCTTTTGATACCTTATGTGGTTAAATTAATCTGGCACTCAGTGCTCCTCCTCAGCGTGATACCCTGTTCTAATGCAAGTGTTCATTGTTTAATGAAAGTTATTATTATCTTTATCTGTTCAAGAAGAAAAGGTTTTTGAACATCTCATCTGTGCCAGGCCCTCTGCTAAGCTTCAGAGAGCACTGAGGAAGACCAACATGGTCCCTGACTTAATAGAATTTACAATCTACATTAAATATGTCCCATTTCTTCATTGGGGATGATTCTATAGGGGAAACATCAGTACCTGTTTATGACAAAATCTCACTCAATGAATGTAAAAATCCTTTAAATTTTTATATTTGAAAAATTGTAGTTTCTTGAAGTCAGTCATCTTCACTATTTGAACAGTAATGCGAGCCCATATTTGCAGTCATTACTTGCTCCACAGTATCCATTCCATCCTTCTGTTTTTCATGTATTTAGAGTATCAGTATGATTTTAGTAATTTATGCTTGCCCTAAAATAGTATTAATTAGTCTTAGCCAATCATGGAAATTCTATCCTCATTTTAGACATTATTCTAGAAACCTAAGCCTAAGCAAATGGGTGCCTGGTGTTTTGCTGAGCTGCTTGTCCTGAGGTAGGAGTTGAGCTAAACTGGCCAATCAGAGTGAAAGGAGAGACTTCTTCAGGATGAGGCCCCATTCATCCTGTCCCACTGGATATGAACAAGGAAGCATGCAGCCTCAGATGTTACTAGCAGCAAGTTCAAGAGGAATAAGCTATATGATGGTGCAGTCTGTAGATGGCAGAGCAGAAATATATTAGGAGCCTGAATCCCTGAAATCTCGGTAATATTATTTTGTTGCTGAATTCATCAGTTTTGAGGAACTTGTCTACTTTCTGTTATGTTAGATAATAAGTGTCCTTACTTTTCAAGTCAGTTTTAGTTGAGGGTTCCATTGTTTAGAGCTGAATACCCACTATATACTGAGATGCCAACCATAAAACTCCAAAGATGAATGAACATTGTAATTGAGTGTCAGTTACTTTAGGGACATCATATAACACACAACAATGTTAGCAACAAAAACCCATCATACTCATCCTGCCTCTTGTATTATTTTCACTTTAGAGAAGCAGTTCTTAAGCCAATAACAAATTTCTTGTTTTTGTCACATACCAAGTGTCAACGTCCTAAGAATAGCTCTTCTAAAAACAATAGATGCTACTTTTCTTCAGGTGTCTTTATATCACTATATATATACATACATACACACATACACACACACCTATATATTGGTATTAATTTGCTTTATTTGTATTTTATTTATATATACCTATATATAGATGTGTGTATATATATACCAATAGCAACTAAAGAATTTATTATAATCATCCTTGACCTGGAGCTAGCAGTATTTTAAACCAACGACTGAAATCTCTTGCAATGGAGTATATAGTATGGGCCAACTATCAAGGATTACCTACTGACTACTGTTTCCAAGAGGGGCTTTTACTACCTTCTATGATGGCTTTTGAAGCTAACAGACATTCTTTTTGAGTTGGAAAGTAATTGGTATAGTAAAGGGAACCATGACGCTGCAACTCAATCAATAGTATCTTCTTTAGACATAAACTACATATTTTTACAGTGCGCTGAGCTCTTACTCTGTGCAAGGCAGTGTTCTGGGTACCACAAGGGCTTTGGGCATGAGTAAGACATGTTCTCAACCCACATGAGAAACAACTTAGTAGGGGCAAAGTGGACATTGAATTAATAAATAACTGCAAGGATTTCTGGTTGAGAGATGCCAAAGCATCACAGTGAGCTTCAAGAGAAAGATACATCTGGATAAGATGATCTCAGAAGATTTCCTGGGGAAAGTGGCGGAAGATCTTTTAGCTTGAGACAACAGAATGAGCAAATGGTTACTAAGCACAGAGGCGTGTGGCTTAAGGCCTTATAGTTTTACTGTTACTGGGACCAGATTGCAGTGGTGAGAAGTAAGACTGAAAAGGTACACTGGCCCAATTGAAAAGGCCCCGTAATACCTGATGTATGAGTTTATTTGCAGCTCACATGGCACTAATAAAAAACTAAAAGGTTTTGGGCAGAATGGATTTGTGTGAAGCATGACTTAGGTTATATGGTTATGCTAATATTCTATGTGTGAGACACAGAGTAGTAGAATCTACCAGATTTGGAAGATGATTAGAAGTGTGGGTCAGGTGAGAGGAAGGCTTTGAGGTGGACTGTGGCTTTAAATCCAGGTGTCTGGTAGAGGTGGTGGAAATAGAGAAATCAGAAACAAGAGAGAGTCTGGGAGCAAGATCTTAAGTTTTCCTTTGATAGTCGAGTATGTCAAAATATATATCACTTAACCAAAATCTACCAGTTAAATATAAATGTTGAATACATGTGACCTATTTAAGAAACCTCATTAAGTTTAGTTTTCTACTGTTTCTGTTTTAAAATGTCATTAATTTTTTCTTATCATTTATTAATTATTTTAAACAGCCAATTCATGAAATGTTTTGTTTCTAAAGAGAAATAAAATCAAAAATTGCCCAGGAAAGCAAATGACTTCATTTGGACAATGTATACCGAGATAGATTTTTTTTGCACTAGAAATTTAATCGCACAAATCCTTAGTTGTAATCCCCAGAAAATTGCACTCATTCTTGATTTGTGTTCCAGGAGCCAATTTATTTTCTCATGCACCAAATACTCAGTGAGTCAGAGAAAGTTGCCCGTAATATGGCTGATGATCAAAGTTTGTCATGAACACACACTCTTACGGCCTTGCAGCCGTCACTTGTTGGAGTTCAAACCCCTGAGGTGGTATAAGAACCCCTCTCACAAGTAAACACAGAAGGTTGTGCTGATTTAACTCAATAAGTACTCGGTGCTGCCGTGGGATAACAACTAAAAATCAGAATGGAAGAACTGTGGTTCCTCTTCCTATTCGTGGGGGTTCTGAAAGTAGGTTTGGAGCAGGATCCCACTGCTAGGCACTTCCTTGTAGCACATGGAAGAAAATCTTTCTAGTAATTCTGCTACTGGAGAAGTCTGGTGATTTGTTTTTGTTTTGTTTTGTTTTGGAAAAACAAACAGGAAAGAGCAGCATGAACCACCAGACTTGTTCAGAAAGTGCAGCTTGTAAAGTGAACAGTCTCATTATAGTGGACAGTGTCACATTAAACTGTACTATTTAAATGGAGGAATAAGACGGAGGACTTTCACTGTAGAGGACAACTCCTTTGAGTGAGCATCTCTGAAAGTTGATGATCTTAGGCATATGCTTGCTATACCTGTCCCCTGGAACACACACCAAAACCAACAGGCTTGATTTTCCTTGGTTCTGATTCCCGCAAGAGACTGCCTGGCTGGCTATGTCATTGTGCAAATTGATAGGCCTAAACTCCGGTATAAAACAACAGCCCTGATCTTTGGCAAGATTAATCTGCTTATAAAGGCATGCTTGGATAAGAAGAGGGTGTAATAAGAGGAAGGCTGCAATACTTGAGAAGTGAAAATGACGCATGGATTCCTCAGGAATAGAAAGTGTGATTTTTACTTTTTGTGTGTGTTTGGGTCTTTCATGTATTCTGGGGAGTCCTAGGCCACAAAGTCATGGACTTGTCTTGAATTCCTAATGAAAAATCACACATCTATTGGAAAATTTAAAATCAGAGGACCATCTAATAGTAATTTAGTAGTACTGTTTTTAACCAAACATCTCTGAAGCATCTAGTATTAATACAATTATTCTTTTATTCGATAACTATTTACTGAGTGTGTGCTATGTATCAGGATAGGGTTCTAGCAGTTATCATGGAAAACAAATCAGATGGAGCCCCTTTCCTTGAGGATGTTATATTCTTACCCAAGTCACTTTATTAAAAACTGGGAAGAGTCAAAGACTCATAACATTTCTGAATTGGTTATAATGTGGTTGGGGAAATGAGACAGCAATATGAAAAACAAGCCCTACTTCACAGCTTAAGATGGCACATGACAAATGCCAGAAGACTCAGATATGTAACAACTTCCATAAGAATTTGGAGGAAGGACGATTAGAAAAGGCTTTTGGACTAGATGAGAATAATCAGTAAACAACATAAAAGAAAGCTCAGCTTCCTAAGATTCAGCAGTATCAAATTTCAAGGCAAGAAAACAAATTAAGTGCTCATAGGAATATAATGTACCCATATGTTAGTGATAGCAAGGCAATCATATATTTGGGACTTTTGATGCTCTGAGCACTTTTTTTTTCTATATATTTATGTTAAAGATAATGCCATTTTAAAAGCTGTGCCTTATATAGTAAGTAGCTGCACACTCTTGTATTTGAGAAGTGTTATTAGTAGCTTTCTGCCTTTTATACTTAGAAATAGCTGATTGCTTTTAAGGAATGAGCAAATTTAAATCCCCATGGATTTCATGACAATTTAAAAATCCAATCTATTCTGAGGAATTTGTTCCATAAACAAATGCATTCCCTCAACTCTAGTTGTTAAATATAATTAAAGGAACTGTATTTACTTGTATAATTGTTTCCTAATGTTTTCACAAGAGTGTGCACAGATCCTGGAGAGTATATAAAAGAGGGTTAGGAATGAGGGTAGGAAAGGTGAATGTGGCTAATTCTAAGACTCTGAGCCAGGTTATCAGAATCCTTATTGATTTTTAGCCATGCTTCTGTCTTCCCACCTTTTTGCAAAGGAGCAACAAGTCACTCAAAGGAGCATAGAAACCATTGGCAAAATTGCTGTCATTATTTTCCTGGCCATTTCATTTTGATACTTCATTATGAAGCTAAGATATAAGTATGTCAAGAACAGAAGCAGCAATTCAAGAGTGATCTTTTTTTCTTTTTCAACTTTTATTTTGGGTTCAAGGGGTGCATGTGCAGGTTTGTTACATGGCTAGATTGAGTGTCTCTGTAGTTTGATGTACAAATGATTTGTCACCCAGGTAGTAAGCACAGTGCCCAATACGTAGTTTTTTGAACCTCACCCTCCTCCCATGCTCCACCCTCAACGAGGCTCTCTTTGTGTCCATGTATATTCCACGTTTAGTTCCCACTTATAAATGAGAACATACTGTATTTGGTTTTCTGTTCCTGTATTAATTCATTTAGGATAATGGTCTTCAACTGCATCCATGTTGCTGCAAAGGGCAGGATTTCATTCTATTTTATAGCTGCATAGTATTTCATGGTGTTATTATGTACCATACTTTCTTTTTCTTTTCTTTTCTCTCTCTCTTTTTTTTTTCCTTTTTTTTTTTTTTTTTTTTGAGACAGGCCCTGTTGCCCAGGCTGAAGTGCACTGCCATGATCATAGCTCACTGTAGCTTCAACCTCCTGTGCTCAAGCATCCTCTCACCTCAGCCTCCTGAGTCACTGGCCCTACAGGCATATGCCATAGTGGCCAGCTAATTTTTAAAACAAATTTAGTAGAGACAAGTTCTCACTCTATTTCCTGGGCTGATCTTGAACTCCTGAGCTCAAGTGATCCTCCCACCTTGGCTTCCTAAAGTGCTGGGATTACAGGCATAAGCGACTGCACCGGGCCCCACATAATTTTAAATCTAGTCCACTGTTAACGGGCATCTAGGTTGATTTCATATCTTTGCTATTGTGAATAGTGTTGCAATGAATGTATGAGTTCATGTGTATTTTTGGTATAATCATTTATATTCCTTTGGGTGTAATGGGATTGCTGAGTCAAATGGTAGTTCTAAGTTCTTTGAGAAATCTCCAAACTGCTTTTTATAGTGGCTGAACTGTCTTACATTCCCATCAGCAATGTATAAGCATTGCCTTTTCTCCTTAACCTCACCAGCATCTGTTATTTTTTGACTTTTTGATAATAACCATTCTGGCTGATGTGAGACGTTATCTCATTGTGGTTTTGATTTGTATTCCTTTAATGATTGGTGATGTTGCACAGTTTTTTATATGCTTGTTTTCCACGTGTATTTCTTCTTTTGAGAAATGTCTGTTCATATTCTTTTCCTATTCGTTAAATGGGGTTGTTTGTGTTTTGCTTGTTGATTTAAGTTCCTTATAGATTCTGGATATTAGACCTTTGTCAGATGCATATGCAAAATATTTTCTTCCATTCTGTAGATTGTCTCTTTACTCTGTTGATAGTTTCTCTTACTGTGCAGAAGCTTTTCAGTTTAATTAGGTCCCACTTGTCTATTTTCGTTTTTGTTGCAATGGCTTTTGGAGACTTTATCATGAAATCCTTGCCAAGGCCTATCTCCAGAATGGTATTTCCTAGATTTTCTTTTAGAGTCATTATAGTTTCAGGTCTTACATTTAAGTCTTTATTCATCCTGAGTTGATTTTTGTATGCAGTGAAAGAAGGAGTCCAGTTTCAACCTTCTACATATGGCTAGCTGGTTTATCCCAGCACCATTTATTGAACAGGGAGTCCTTTCCCCGTTGCTTATTTTTATTGCTTACTTATTTGATCTGATGTTTTTAGGTGTGCAGCTTTATTCCTGGATTTTCTAACCTGTTCCATTGGTCTATATGTCTGTTTTTGTACCAGTATCATGCTGTTTGGGTTACTGTAGCCTTGTAGTATGGTTTGAAGTCAGGTAACGTGATGTCCCTGGCTTTGTTCTTTTTGCTTAGGATTACTCTGGCAATTTGGGCTCTTTTTTGGTTCCATTTGGATTTTAGAATCGTTTTTTTCTAATTCTGTGAAAAATGACATTGGTAGTTTGATAGGAATAGCATTGAATATTTAAATTGCTCTGGGCAGTATGACCATTTTAACAATATTGCTTCTTCCTTTCCATGAGCATGGAACGCTTTCCCCATTTGTTTGTGTCATCTCTGATTTCTTTCCTCAGTGTTTTTAAATTCTGAATTTAAATATATTTTACCTTCCTGGTTAGCTGTGTTCCTAGGTATTTTATGTGTGTGGCTGTTGTGAATGGGAGTGCATTCTTGATTTGGCTCTCAGCTTGGGCGTTGTTGGTGTATAGAAATACCACTGATTTTTGCACATTGATTTTGTATTCTGAAACTTTACTGAAGTTATTTATCAGCTTTAGGAGATTTGGGACAGACTGGCGTTTTCTAGGTATAGAATCATATCATTTGTGAAGAGAGAGAGTTTGATTTCTTCTCTTCCTGTTTGGATGCCTTTTATTTCTTTCTCTGGCCTGATTGCTCTGGCTTGGACTTCTAGTACTAGGTTGAATTGGAGTATGAGAGTTGGGCATTCTTGTCTTCTTTCAGTTTTCAAGGGGAAGGGTTCCAATTTTTGCCCATTCAGCATGATGTCAGTTATGAGTTTATTATAGATGGCTAGCATTATTTTGAGGTATGTTCCTCCTATGCCTAGTTTGTTGAGGGTTTTTAACATGAAGGAATGTGGAATTTTATCGAAGGCCTTTTCTGCATCTATTGAGATGATCATGTATTTTTTGTTTTAGTTTATGAGATGAATCACATTGATTGATTTGTGTGTATTGAACCAATCTTGTATCCTAGGTGAATAAAGTAAACAAAGTAAGCTTTATTTACTTTAAAGTAGACTTTATTCCTGGTATACAAAGCGTGGTGGATTAGCTTTTTTGTATATGGCTAAAATCAATTTGCTAGTATTTTGTTGAGAATTGTTGCATGTATGTTATTCAGCAATATTGACCTGAAGTTTTCTCTTTTCATTGTCTCTGCCAGATTTTGGTGTCAGAATGATGCTGTCCTCACAGAACGAGTTAGGGAGGAGTCCCTCCTCCTTGACTTTTTTGAACAATTTCAGTACCAATTATTTCAAGATTGGTACCAGCTCTTCTTTATGTGTCTGGTAGAATTCAGCTGTGAATCCATCTGGTCCAGGGCTTTTTTTGGTTGTTAGATTATAATATAATAATGAGTTTTCATTCCATTTCAGAACTCATTATTGATCTGTTCAGGATTTCAATTTCTTCCTAGTAAAATCTTGGAAAGCTGCATGTTTCCAGGAACTCATTCATTTATTCTAGGTTTTCAAGTTTGTGTGCATAGATGTGTTCATAATACTCTCTGAGGATTTTTTAAATTATTTCTGTGGGGTTGGTTGTAATGTCCCCTTTGTCATTTCTGATTGTGTTTATTTGGATCTTTTATCTTTTTTTTTTATTAATCTGTCTAGCTGGTGGTGTATGAATCTTACTTATTCTTTCAAAAAACAAAGTTTCGGTTTTCTTATAAATCTTTTATATGGATTTTTGTGTCTCGATTTTTGCATCTCAATTTTGGTTCAACTCCAATTTTGGTCATTTATTTTATTCTGTTAGCTTTGGGGTTGGTTTGTGCTTGGTTTTCTAGTTTCCATAGGTGATATTAGATTGTTAAGTTGAGATCTTTCTAACTTCTTGATGTAGGCATTTGGCACTGTAAACTTTCCTTTTAACACTGCTTTAGCTGTGTCTCAGAGATTCTGGTATGTTGTATCTTTGTTTTCATTCATTTCCAAGTATTTGTTTCTATTTCTGCATTAATTTCATTCTTTAAAGTCATTCAGGAGCAGAGTATTTAATTTCTATCTAATTATATGGTTTTGAGAGATGTTCTTGGTATTAATTTCTATTTTTGTTGCACTGTGGTCCGAGAGTGTGGTTGGTATGGTTTTGGTTTTTTGAATTTGTTGAGTATTGCTTTTATGACCCAGCATGTGGTCAATCTTAGAGTATGTGCCATGTGCATATGAGAATAACGTCTATTCTGTTGTTGGGTGGAGTATTCTGTAGATGTCTGTTTGGTCCATTTGGCCAAGTGTTGAATTTAGGTTCTGAATGTATTTGTTAGATTTTCTGCTTTGATGGCTTTTCTGACACTGTCAGTGTGTTGTTAAAGTCTCCCACTATTATTGTGTGGTATCTAAATCTCAATATAAGCCTCTAAGAATTTTTTATGAATCTGGGTGCTCCAGTGTTAGATTCATGTATATTTAGGAAAGTTAAGTCTTCTTGTTGAATTTAACGCTTTATCGTTATGTAACACCCTTCTTTGTCTTTTTTGAGCATTGTTGGTTTCAAGTCTCTTTTGTTTGAAATAAGAATAACAACCCCTACTCTTTTTTTATTTTCTGTTTGCTTGATAGATCTTTCTCTATCCCCTTACCTTGAGCCTTTGGTGTCATTGCATGTGAAATTGGCCTCTTGAAGACAGAATACAGTTGGGTCTTGTTTCTTTATCCAGCTTGCCACCCTGTGCCTTTTAAATGGGGTTCTTAGCCTGTTTATATTCAAGGTTAATATCAGTATGTGAAGATATGATCTTGTCACTGTGTTGTTCACTGGTTCTTAAGTAGACTTGATTATGTAGTTGCTTTATAGTGTCAGTGGGCTATGTACTTAAGTGTGTTTTTGTGGTGGCAGATAATGATCTTTTCTTTCTATGTTTGGTGTCCCTTAAGGACCTCTTGTAAGGCAGATCTAGTGGTAATGAATTCTGTTTACATTTGCTTGTCTGAAAAGGATTTTATTTCTCCTTTGCTCATGAATCTTAGTTTTTTTGGCTATGAAATCCTTGGTTGGAATTTCTCTGCTTTAAGGATGCTAAATATACACCCCAATCTCTCATGGCATGTAAAGTTTCTGCTGAAAGTTTCACTGTTAGCCTGATGGCAATTCCTTTGTACATGATCTGCCCCTTCTCTGTTGCTGCCTCTAAGATTTTTTCTTTTGCATTGACTTTGGAGAATCTTACGAGCATGTCAACCTCTCTAGTGAAGTTGAGGAAATTTTTGTGGACAATATCCTGAAATATGTTTTCCAAGTTGCTTGTTCTCTCTCCATCTTTTTCAGGAATGCCAACAAGTTGTAGGTTTGGTCTCTTAACATAATCTCATATTTCTAAAAGATTTTGTTCATTTTTATAAATTATTTTTTCTTTATTGTTGTCTGCCTGCATTGATTTGAAGGAGCTGTCTTCAAGCCCTGAGATTCTTTCCTCAACTTGGTTTACTCTGTTATTAATGCTTCCAATTGCATTCTGAAATTCCTGTGGTGAATTTCTCATTTCTAGAAACTCAGTTTGGTTCTTTGTTAAAATGGCTGTCACATCTTTCAACTCTTGGACCGTTTCAGTGTTTTCCTTGGATTGGGTTTCAGCCTTCTCCTATATCTTGATGAGCTTCCTTGCCATCCAGATTCCGAATTCTATATCTGTCATTTCAGCTATTTCAGGCTGGTTGAGAACTATTGCTGGAGAGCTAATGTGATAGTTTGGAGGTTAAAAAATGCTCTGGCTTTCAGAGTTGCCAGAATTCTTGCACTGGTTTCTTCTCATCTGTGTGAGCTGATGTTCTTTTAATCTTCAAAGTGGCAGTCTTTTGGATGGGACTTTATGCTTCTTATATTCTTTGATACCTGATATGGTTTGGATCTACGTCCCCACCCAAATCTCATATTGAATTGGAATCCTCGGTTTTGGAGGTGGGTCCTGGTGGGAGGTGATTGGATAATGGAGATGTTTTCCATGAATGATTTAGCAGCGTCCCTCTTGGCTCTGTCCTCATAATACTGACTGCGTTCTTGTGAGATCTGGTTGTTTAAAAGTGTGTAGCACTTCCCCCATCTCTTTCTTGCTCCTGTTCCTGCCATGTAAGAAGCTTGCTCCCCCTCTGCCTTCCATCGTGATTGGAAGTTTCCTGAAGTTCGGCCTCTACCCACCCCACCAGAAGTAGAAGCCACTATGTTTCCTGTACAGCCAGCTGAACCATGAGCCAATTAAACCTTTTTTCTTCATAAATTACAGTCTCAGGTATTTCTTTATAGCATTGTGAGAATGGACTAATACAATGCCCTTGAGGATTTGGTTGTGGTATAAGTTGGATTTAGTTGACTGGCTTCATATCTGGATGTTTTCAGAGACCCAAGGCTCAGCTCAGCACTCCTGGACTGGGTGCTCTAACCCAGGAGGGCTCAGAGCAGGCCCATAGCTTTGTTCTGGGGCCCCTTGAAGTTAAAGCATGGGCTATGCTGGAGCATTTGAGGTGTTTCCAGTCTGTTGGCAATAATACTTGACTGGAGCTTCTGGCAAAAGTGCTCTGGCAGGGCAGTGGTGGGCCCCTGTGTGCATGTATTCCAGTGAGGTGGGGACAGGGAGATGCTATGGGTGAGTGTACATCAATGTGGGAAGGCTGCAGGTGGGTGCATGCTGGCAAGGTGCAAAAGTGCTCCAGTGGGTATGCAGCATCTGCCAGTGAAAGAACTGTTGTGGCCACTGACAAGCACTTTGGCTGGGCAACTGAGGCTGGGCTGCATGTGTTTGCAGCCAGGCAGGGACCCTGAGAGAGGCCAGCAGACTGGGGTGTGCTCAAACCAGACTGGCCCTGTCCCATGGACAAGACAGCCCCACTTTCTCCAGGTCCAGCAGCTAACAAAGGCTAAAGTCACCTAAAGGAGTATGGTGAGCTTTGTGGGATGAGTGTCCATGGCCATGCTCCACTATAGACATTCCCATGTCAAACCCTCTGGGCTCCTTCCAGGCTGGAATTCTGTTTCTGCCAACTCTCCAGGCAATTATCACTGGCAGCTCAAATGTCCATGGGAGTTGTGAGATCTCCCATAGCTAGGATCCCAGAAGTCCATGGTGAAGGTGAGCCACTCCATGCCTATTTCACTCACCCTTTCCCTAGAAGGCTCTTGGGCCCAGAAATGAGTCCTGGTGCTTTGCAACCCCCTGCAGTGTTCCCAACTTTCTCTACTTTCAGCCTGTGGTCTGTGTACTTTTTCTGTCCACTCTCAATACCTTCATACCTGTTCAGAGTATGCTGGTCTCCTTGATAGTCTGGTCTCTTTCAGTGGGAGAGTTTCTTCCTGGCTGTATCTAGTTGGCCATCTTGGCTCCCTAAAAAAATTAACAGTGATTTTTGATACTTAGACCAAAGTGATTCTAAAACAAACTATGTTTATTTCTGAGTAAAAATTTCAGGATGACACCCTTTTCCTTTATTTACAAAGTAGATCTCCAGCCCCTGTCCTGTGCACAGAATACCTGGGCAGGATATGTATCTATGGAGAGAAAGAAAGGCCACTTAAGGTTGGATATCCTTTTTTTTCTCCCATGGGCTTTCTCATCTCATCTTAACTGAATGACTACTCTTTAATAAGTTAGGTATCTCCAATGTTCAAAAGAAATTTCATTCCTAAGAAAAGGGGACTAGAATTAAAACTGTGCTATGTTACAACATTGTCCATAGGTTATTATCTCCTCATCACCTAATCCTTCTCCTCCCTTTCTAACAGTTTTAATTTTCATTTGGATATCCATGGGGATTCTGAAGCACTGATTCCACTCCCAGCTCTGTAGAGATGGAACACTTCCCTAAGACAACCAGCACATAACGTCCTTGCCCCCTCTCTCCTTTACAATAGTGATTGGTTTAGGTATTGGCAGATGTTTTAAGCAGGAAAATTAACTGCTAGAGTTCCTGTTGAGACTTCTGGGTCCAAAATAATAAGATCCTTCAGGATCTTCATAAAGACATATTTGACCCCAGAAACTGATGCAGCTATTTTGAGACTAGAAAAGCAGACAATATTATGCTGAAGTTGATAATATAAAACAGAGCAGTAGAAGGAACCTGACTCCATGGCAACATCACTGAGCTGCTGAAATGATCTATTCCTGAAGCCAGCATGAGCCACAGGTTTTTCACATACATAAAGCAATGCATTTCCTTCAATATATAAATAAGTATGAAGTGTCTTTTCTGTTCCTTGCAACCAAAAGTATCCTCAGTAATATAATTCCCTTAAAAGCAAGAGTTTTCTTTCAAGAATTATTGAACTCCATGAAATCTTGTATTAGCACTTACTAATCATATAATTGCTTTCTAAATAACCTGTGCTTTCTTAGAGGCCTGAGCTTCATTTACTTTGGTTGTATCAGTCAAGACTGTCAAATGCCTGTCTCAGACACTGATGACAACCACTGCTATAGAATTATGGCCCTGTTCTCCAGGTGCCATAGATGTTCCATACACTCCTGAGCCCAGGACTCTTGACTCTGATGTTGCTCTGAGCACCTGTGCCCTGAATACTGGGACCACCACTGCCACAAAAAATGCCTGTGCCCTAGAACCGGTGCTACTGTGGTTACCAGCATGCCCTTGTGACAGACCCAGCACCAAGAGGATCCCTTTGGCTAGGACTTCCCCCAGTGTCCTAGGAGGCCCCAGAAAAAAGAATAGCAGGAAGACCACAGCAACCTTTGACACTAAGGCCCTCTAAAACTTTCATCACTACTTCTGCCTTCAAATACATCTACAACCTTGGCCACTGAGGACCCCCACAGTCCTGCCAAATATTGATTACAGCTGACGGAACTGCACAGACTATGCCACCACATCCTATTCACTTAGCATAGCACTCACCCACAAATGAAAATATTTGCCCACAAATCCAGTCCATCAATCTTGAAGAGATGACTGCTCCCTCAAATGCACAGATATCATTGCAAGGTCATAAACACCTACACAAAGGAAAAATGACATCACCAAAAGACCTCTATAATTTTCCAGTAAGAAACCCTAAAGAACTAGAGATCTATAAGCTTCCTAAAAAGGAATTCAAAATAATTATTTTAGAGAAACTCATCAAGATACAAGAGAACTCAATAATATCAATCAGAACAATAATACATGAATAAAACTAGAAGTGAAGCAAAGAGAGAAAGATAAAAAGAAAGCAAACATAAATCCTGGGGCTGAAAAATACAGTGAATCAACTGAAAAAATGCAATAGGGAACTTCAACAACAGACTCAACCAAACAGAAGAAAAAAATCTCTGAGATTGAAGATAGGTCTTTGGAAATTATCCAGACTAAGGAGAAAAAGTTGAAAAGAGTAAAGTAAACCTATGGGACTTAACGGACACTAATCATGAAACCAATGTATGCATCATAGAAGTCTCAGAGGAGGATTGAGAAAGAGGAAGAAATCTTATTTAAAGAAGTTATGGCTCAAATTTTCCCAAACCCTGAGAGAGATATGGACATTTACACCTGTGAAACTCAAATGTCTCCAAACATGTTCAACCCAAAGAGAACTTCACCATGACACCTTATAATCAAATTGCCAAAAGTCAAAGACAAAGAAATTTAAAAGCAGCAAGAGAAAAGGGACTTGTCACATACAAGAGAACCTTTATATAACTATATTGTACTTTTCAGGAGAAACTTCATAGGCCAGAAAATAATGGGATGATATATTCAAACTACTAAAAGAAAAAACACTCTGAAAACCAATAATACCATATCTGGCAAAGCTATCCTTCCAAAATGAAGGTGAGATAAAGATATTTCCAGACAAACAAAGCTGAAGGAATTCATCACTACTATACCTGCCTTATAAGAAATGCTAAAGGCACTTCTTCAAGCTTAAATGAAAGGACACAAATTAATAACATAAAAATTCATGAAAGTATAAAAGCCATTGGTCATGGTAAATATATAGTCAAAATCGGAATATTATGATCCAATAATGGTGTTATATAAATGTGTTTTAACTACAGAAAAAGATTAAACACAAAAGTATTAAACATAACTATAGCTACAATATTTTGTTAAGAGATACATAATATAAAAAGCAGTAAATTGTGACATCAAAAACATATAATGCATGTAGGGGTGGGAGACAAGTAAAATGTAGAATTTCTGTAGGCAAGTGAAGTTAAATTGAGTGCACCCTTGGATAGGAATGAGGTATAGTGTAGTACTGGTTTTTTTTTTAACCTAATAACCTAATTATTAGGTTAAAATATATTGCTATAAGCATGCTTTCTGTAAGACTCATAGTGACCACAAAGCTAAAAGCTACAGTAGATATACAAGAGATAAAGAGAAATGAATTAAAGCATACCACTGTAGAAACTAACCATATCAGAAAGGAAGATAGCAAGAGAGGAACAAAGGAACTAAGGAACTACAAAACAGAAAATTTTTACAAAATGGCAATAGTAAGTTCTTACCTATAATTAATTACTTTACATGTAAATGGATTAAATTATGTAGTCAAAAGTCACATAATAACCGAATTGGTAAAAAACAAAACAAAACAAAGCAAACAAACAGAAACAATACCCAACTATATACTGCCTATAAAATGCTCCCTTGAGGACACATATAGGCTGAAAGTGAAGGGGATGGAAAAAGGTACTCCATGTAAATGTAAACCAAAAGACAGCAGGGTTAGCTCTGATTAGACAAAATAGACATTAATTCAGAAACTGCAAAGTAAGACAAAGAAGGTCATTATATAATGATAAAGGGATAAATTCATCAAGAGCGTATAACAATTGTAAATATATGTGTACCCAACATCACAGCATCTAAATATACAAAGCAAATATTAACAGATCTAAAGGGATAAATAAATATCAATGCAATAATAGTAGAGGACTTAAATACCCCACTTTCAACAATAGAGAGATCATCCAGGAAGAAAATCAATAAGGAAACATTGGACTTGAACTACATTTTAGACCAAATGGACCTAACAGACATATACAGAACATTTCATCCAATAGCAGCAGCATACACATTCTTCTCAAGCACCTATGTCTAGTATATGACATTCTCCAAGATAGGTCATATAGTAGACCACAAAAAAATTTAAGAAAGTTGAAGGCATATCAAGTGCCCTTTCTTACCACAATGGTATGAAACTAGAAATCAATAACAGGAGGAAAACTGGAAAATTCACAACTATATGGAAATTAACATACTACTGAATAACAATGGGCCAAAAAAGACATAACACTTTGTTTAAATTTTGAGACAAGTAAAAATGGAAACACATCTGATATGGTACGGATGTGTGTCCCCTCAAAATCTCATGTTGAAATGTGATCTTCAGTATTGGAGGTGACCCTATTGGGAGGTGTTTGGATAATGAGAGGAAATCCCCCATGAATAGCTTGGGGCTGTTGTGTGGCAATGAACTACTGCAAGATCTGTAAAAAGAGTTTGGGACCTCTCCCATTTCTCTCTTGCATTCTCTCTCACCATGTTGCATGCTGGCTCCCCTTCACCTTCTTCCATGATTATAAGCCTCCTGAGGCCCTCACCAGAAGCAGATGCTGGCACTATGCTTCATGTACAGCCTGCAGAACCATGAGCCAAATAAGCCTCTTTTCTTCATAAATTCCCTAGTCTCTTCATAGCATTCCTTCATAGCAACACAAATGGACTAACACAACAACATACCAAAACTTACAGAATGCATCAAACACAGTTCTAAGAGGGAAGTATATAGTGATAAACACCTACATTAGGGATAAAGAAAGACCTCAAACAATCTAAATTTACACCTCAAGGAACTAGATAAAGAAGAACAAATGAAGCACAAAGTTAGCAGACATATGGAAATAAAGCTCAAAGCAGAAATAAATGAAATAGAGACTAGAAAAACAATTTAAAAAGTCAACAAAAAGGTTTTTCAGTTAAAAAATTAAGCCTTGAAAAATGATATATCTTTTGGTAGACTGATGAAAAGAGAGAGAAGACAAATAAATCAGAAGTGAAAGAGGACAACAGATAACACATAGGATCATAAGAGATTACTATGAGCATTTAAATAAAACAAGTTAGATAACCTAGAAAAAGTAGATTAATTTCCAGAAACATAAAACCTACCAAGACTGAATTATAAAGAAATAGAAAATCTTAACAGATCAACAACAAGTAAGGAGATTGAATCACAAATTAAAAGTCTGCCATCAAAGAAAAGCCCATGAACTGTTTCCCTTCTGAATTTTACTGAACATTTAAAGAATTAGTACAAACTATTTTCCAACGCTTCGAAAAAATTGAAGAGAGAACACTTCCAAACTCATTTTACAAAGTATTACCCTGACACAAAAGTCAGACAAGGACACTACAAGAAAAGAAAACTACAGGTCCATATTCTTGATGAACATAAATGCAAAGCTTCTACAAAAAAAAAAAAAAAAAAATACTAACACTTGTATTCAACAGCAAATTAAAAGGATCATACACCATGATCAAGTAGTATTTATCCCTTGGATGCAAGGGTGGTCCAACTTATGCAAGAGAAGAATGTCATATACCACATTAACAAAATGAAAAGCAAAAATTATATGATTTTATCAATGGATGCAGAAAAAACATTTGACAAAACTTAACATCTTTTCATGATAAAAAACTGTCAACAAATCGAGTATAGAAGGAAAGTACCTCAACATAATAAAGGCCATATATGACAAGCCCACAGCTAACATCATACTTAATGGTTACAGATTAGAAACTTTTCTCTATGACCAGGAACAAGACAAGGATGCCACTCCTGCTACTTGTATTTGACATAGTACTGGAAGTTGTAGCCAGAGCCATTAGGCACAAAAAGAAATAAAAGGAATCCAAATTAGAAAGGAAAAAGTAAAATTATGACTGTTCACAGATGATATGATCTAATATGTAGAATCCACTGCCCCCAAAACACTGTTAGAACTAATAAATGTACTCAACAAAGTAGCAGGGTACAGTATAAACACACAAAAAATCCATTGCTTTTTTTTTTTTTTTTTTTTTGAGACGGAGTCTCGCTGTCTCCCAGGCTGGAGTGCAGTGGCGTGATCTCGGCTCACTGCAAGCTCCGCCTCCCGGGTTCACGCCATTCTCCCGCCTCAGCCTCCCAAGTAGCTGAGACTACAGGCGCCCGCCACCACGCCCGGCTAGTTTTTTGTATTTTTTTTAGTAGAGACGGGGTTTCACCATGTTAGCCAGGATAGTCTCGATCTCTTGACCTCGTGATCCACCCGCCTCGGCCTCCCAAAGTGCTGGGATTACAGGCTTGAGCCACCGCGCCCGGCCCCATTGCATTTTTATATACTAACTGAACAATCTGACAAGGAAGCTATGAAAGCAATCCCATTTATAATAGCATAAAAATGAATAAAATAATTAGGAATTAGCTAAACCAAGAAGATGAAAGACTTATACATTGAAAACTATATAACATTGCTGATAGAAATTAAAGACATAGATGAATAGATATGTATCCCATGTTTGTGCATTGGAAGACTTAATAATGTTATAGATGCCAGTGCTACCCAAAGCAGTCTACAGATTCAGTGTAATCCCAATGATGTTATTTTTTTGGCAGAAATAGAAAAGCCTATTCTAAAATTTATATAAAATTTCGAGGGCCCCAAGTAGCCAAAACAATCTTGAAAGAAGAACAAAATGGAGGACTCTTATTTTCTGATTTCAAAACTTACTACAAAGCTACAGTAATTAAAACAGTGTGCTACTGACATAAAGATAGACATGTAGACCAATACAATAGAATAGAGAGCCCCAAAGTAAACCCTGGCATATATGGTCAAATGATTTTTGACAAAGATGCTAAGACCATTCAATGGGGAAAGGGCAGTCTTTTCAATGGATGGCGCTGGGAAAACTAAATATCTACATGCAAAAGAATGAAGTTGTACCCTTACCTAATACCATACACCAAAATTAACTCAAAATAAAATAAAGACTTAAAACTATAAAAATCTTAGGAGGAAAAACAGAGCACAAGCTTTATGACATTGGATTTGGCGTTAATTTTTGGATATGACACCAAAGGCACAAACAGCAAATGAAAAATAGACAAAATTGGACTTTATGAAAATTTTAAAATTTTGCGCATCAAAAGACAGTATCAACAGAACAAAAAGGCAACACACAGAATGGGATACAATATTTGCAAATTACGTATCTGATAAGGGTAATAGTATCCATTATGCATAGAGAACTTCTAAAATTCAACAACAACAAAAGAACCCAATTCAGAAATGAGCAAAGAACTTAAATAGTCATTTCTCCAGAGAACATACACAAAGGGACAGTAAGCACATGAAAAGATGCTCAACATCATTAATCATTAGGGAAATGCAAATCAAAACTCCATTGAGATACCACCTTACACCTGTGAAAGTTGATTATACAAAATGAAGTCATTTATGTCATACCCGACTAAAATGAGTCAAGAAGCCATGAGAAAAACACTAAGGTTACATACACCTGTTTTTTGTTTGTTTGCTTGTTTGTTTAAGTCTTATAAGCTCAATCCAGATCTGCATGGACCTAACCATAATTTAAAGACGATAAGACCCACCTGACAACTGCTGAAACTCACCTATCAGAGCTCACTAGCTCTTGTAAGATGCTGCCAGCACCAGTGAACTTTCTCTCAAAACAATTTGTATAACTTTCCCTTGCTCTAGTAAACCCTAACCATTTCTTTTTTCTGTGGCCATAACAGAGGCCACAGTCTGTGTGTGTGCCCTGAATTGCAATTCTATTCCTTATATATTCCAAACAAAACCTCTTGCTTAGATATTCATCTCTATATAATTTTGAGTTGGCACATCCATTAGAATGACTACTGTAAACAAAGAAATTAACAAGTGCTGGTGAGGATGTGGAGAAATTGGAACCTTTGTACATTATTGGTGGGAATGTAAAATGGAACAGCTGCTGTGGAAAACAGTATGGCAGTTATTCAGGCATTTTAAAATTGCCATATGATCCAGCATTTCCACTTCTGGATATATATCCAAAGGAAACAAAATCAGTATCTCAAAGAAATATTTGCCCTCCTAGGCTCATTGCAGCATTAAACACAATAGCCAAAATATTAAAGCAACCTAAGTGTTGATTGATGAATGGATAAAAAAAGTGATATATATATATATATATTCCATATATATTCTCCATATATTATATATATTCTCCATATATTATATATATTCTCCATATATAATATATATTCTCCATATATACAATATGTATTCTCCATATATAATATATATATTCTACACACATATATATATAGAGAGAGAGATGGAATATTTTTCAGCCTTATAAAAGGAAATCCTGCCATTTGCAACAACATGAGTCAACCTGGAAGACATTATACTAAGTGAAATAAGCCACACACAGAAAGACAAATCCTACATAAAGTCATTTATATGTGTAATCTGAAAAAGTTGAACTCATTGAAACAGAGAGTAGAATGGTGGTTACCAGGGGTTGGGGGGATTGGAGATAATCAGGCAGAGAGTACAAGCTTTCAGTTACAAGATTAATAAGTTCTGGAGATCTAGTGTACAGCATGGTCACTATAATTAATAATAATGTATTGTACAATTGACATTTTCTAAGAGAACAGATCTTAAGTTTTCTCACCCCCACTTCCCCCAAACACACAAAAGGGAAACCACATGAGATGATGGATATGTTCATTAGGTTGACTGTGGTAATCATTTCACAATGTGTGTGTATGTGTATATATGGGTACATGTATATATGTGTGTGTGTGTGTGTATATATATACACACATAATCATCTCATTGTGCACTTTAAATATATATAATTCTTGTCAATCTTACCTCAATAAGCTATAAATAAAATAAACCATAAGATCATTTCTATTTTGCAAGTACTTAAACTTAATTAAGTCAGTACTATTCCTTTGCCCCTTTTCCTCAATAAGAAGCTAATGTGGCCGGGCGCAGTGGCTCAAGCCTGTAATCCCAGCACTTTGGGAGGCCGAGATGGGCGGATCACGAGGTCAGGAGATCGAGACCATCCTGGCTAACACGGTGAAACCCCGTCTCTACTAAGAAATACAAAAAATAGCCGGGCGAGGTGGCAGCGCCTGTAGTCCCAGCTACTCGGGAGGCTGAGGCCGGAGAATGGCGTGAACCCGGGAGGCGGAGCTTGCAGTGAGCTGAGATCCGGCCACTGCACTCCAGCCTGGGCGACAGCGCGAGACTCCGTCTCAAAAAAAAAAAAAAAAAAAAAAAAAAAAACAAAAAAAAAAAAAAAAAAAAAAAAATAAGAAGCTAATGTAGTTAGGCTTTGTGTCCCCACCCAAATCTCATTGTGAATTGTAATCCCTATAATCCCCATAATCCCCATAATCCCCATGTGTCAAGGGAGAGGCCAGGTGGAGATAATTGAATCACAGGAGTGGTTTCCCCCATGCTGTTCTCATGACAGTGAGTGAGTTCTCACGAGATCTGATGGTTTTATAAAGGACTATTCCCCCTTCACTCACACTTCTTCCTGCCGCCCGGTGAAGAAGGTGCCTTCCTTCCCTTTCACCTTCTACCATGATTTAAGTGTCCAGAGGTTTCCCCAGTCATGCTGAACTGTGAGTCAATTGAGTCTCTTTCCTTTATAGATTGTCCAGTCTTGGGCAGTCCTTTGCAGCAGTATAAAAATGGACTAATACAGAATGTTTACAAAGAGATGCCCAAATTATTAGCTCATAGCTCATTTATATGGAAGTTTTATTTCTAGGAGAAGTAACCATAGGATCACCATTAGAACAATGCTGGCTGCAGTCAGGAAAACAATAGCTCCAGAGCATGCATTCCTAGTAAGAGCCACGTATAATCTTCCTAGTGAAATGGAAAACAGTATCTCAAATCAAGAAGGGCTGAGGTTCTCCAGTTCTTCATTCTTGCTGTCCCATCTGCTCTTGTGACTGATCATCAATGAGTTTGCTGTCAGATGTGCATAGAGGCCAATACCATGGCACTGGCTTTTGAGAAAAGTAAACCTTTATTTCAAGTCAACTGGCAAGGAGACAGGAGGAAATGCTCAAATCTATCTCCCCAAGCTGGAGGCTGGGGTAGTTTTCATAAACATAGGGTAATGATGTGTGATCTGATTGGATCTTAACAATGAGGTGATGTCGGGAAGCATGATCTGACTGGAGCCTGCCATGGGTGATGACAGTGCTCTGATTGGATCCTGTATCCTGCAATGTGGTGTATGCTGCTTAATTCAGTCCCTGCTCCTTGGTCCAAGCACTTATGTTCCCTCTGTGGTTGCACAGTTAGTTATCTGGGCATGCCCTGGTTACATGACCTTCAACCTGGGGGTCCATGGCAACTGAAAAGCAACTCACAACATTGTTACATAAACGTCTACAAGATTGGTTTGACGTGGTTACACTTTCTCATCTCCTTTTTTAATTTTATATATTTCCCATTTTCTTCTTTTTTTTATGTTTTCTTCTTTTCCTTCTCATTCAACTTACCCTTATCCCTTTCTTCTCTTCCCATTTTATTCTATTTTTTTCTATATTTAATATAAAGCATCTACCTTCCAACTCTACCAGATTATGCTTTCACTGGCATTCCCAATCAAAAGTTTGGTACCCCAGACATAATGTTGCATGTATAATGGATATATTCTTTATAATTTTAATATTGTGTGCTAAAATTAAAAGGTTTGGCAAACTGCATCTTCTAAAATATTTTTTTTCCTCATTTTCCTTAACAAGTTCCTCTAGATCAGTATTCTCAAAATGTGGTCCCCAGACCACCCGTATTCACATTACCAGGAAACTTGTAATAAATGCAAGTTCCTGGGCCCTGTCCCAGATCTCGTGACTCAGAAACTTTGGGAGTGGGGCCCAGCAATCTGATTTAACAATCCCTCCAGGTGATTCTGATGCACTAAAATTTGAGAATCACAGGTGCTAGATTATTTTATCTCCTGCTACCATATTGATTTTATTTTCGTAAGAGATTTCTCAGGGGAATGAGGTTGCTGAAAAAGTACTTCTGCTTTAACTTGATAGCTGTTCTTCAATGAATGATGCCTTCTGTAGGCTACCTTCTCTGAATTCCAGGGCAAGATCATTCCATTTTCATAAGCTGCAGCTGGTGGCAACGAGGAATATACTTCAGACCTCTTGCTCCTGGCAACAGTGACAGCTTTCCAGCATATGCTGGCATTACCTGCAATGACTTCTAGGAGGAAAAAAGAGAGAGATGTTCTCTTTAAAAGTGACAGAGGTATTCAGTCTCAAAATCAAGACATCTAAAATTAAAATCATCAATTTTCCCCAATACTAGCATTCCTTCAGTACTCTCTCTCTTCCTATCACTGCTGTCTTAGACACCTGGGTTTTTGGAGTTATCCTTTACTCCTCCTTCCTTCTGGCCTTCTGTGTACATTTTCCACTCCTTTAAAACTAGGTCTTCTCAGCCAGGTGCCATGGCTCACACCTGTAATCCCAGCGTTTTGGGAGGCCGAGATGGGTGGATCACTTGAGGTTAGGTGTTTGAGACCAGCCTGACCAACATGGTGAAACCCTGTCTCTACTAAAAATACGAAAAAGTTACCTGGGTGTAGTGGCAGGTGCCTGTAATCCCAGCTACTTGGGAGGCTGAATCCCGGCTACTTGGGAGGCTGAGGCAGGAGAAAATAGCTTGAACCCCGGAGGCAGAGATTACAGTGAGCCGAGATCGCACCACTGCACTTCAGCCTGGGCAACAGAGCGAGACTCTGTCTCTAAATAAATAAATAAACAAACAAATAAAGTAAAAAACAAACTAGGTCTCCATCACCTCAGCATCAGATGACTATTATCATTGCCTAACCCTTCTCACTGACTGTATTATCTCTTATTTCAATCCGTCTTACTCACTACATACAGATAAGTTTCCCTTAAATAATAATCTCTGATTGTCACTCTCTCGTTAAGATTCTGGTGCCACTACCTGCTGGCCAAACTCATTAGCCTAGAACTCCGGGCCCTCCATAATCTGACACCAGCCTTACCTTTCTAAACATCTGAGAATGTCCTCCCCAGAGCGTCTACTTGCTGTTCCTTACTACAGAGCACCCACTCCTCCCCTTGCCCGTGTTTTCTGCTGGCTCTGGAATGTTCTTACTCAACAAGTCTACTTATTTAATGCCTCTTCTGCCATCATGGTCTAGCTCAAGTTTCACCTCCATATAAAGTCAATGTTAATCATGCCAGGTTATAGGGTTCTCCCCAGACTCCAAATTTTGTTTCCCTTGTTTCTACCTTCATCTGTTATAATATTGTGACCTCTTCCGTCTCTCCACGTGCATTGCTAGCATTGTGTTGTGTAGGTCTTGGTGTTCTCAATGCCTGTGTAGCATTCCTTAATGAGGTATTTAAATACAAATGCAGAAAACATGCAAGTGCCAATTATTTAAAGAATTTTCAACATGTTTATAGTTTAATGAGCTTTATTTGTAGATGTGTAATGTTGTTCTTGTAAGTGTAAAAGATAAATCTGTTATAAACAATGTGCCTCATTATTTTCACTGTTTTGACATTAGAAGTATTAAGAAAACATTACCTACATGAACATAGCTTAGCTTGCTTCTGAAGAGCTTCTGTAAAAATACGAATTTACAAGGCCCATTTTCTTTGACATAAAAACTTTTCCATGTCCTAGGTATGTATATGTCAGTTTCTGTTATTTTACACATTGAACAAAATTCAGTAACATAGTAAAGGCTTTAAAAAACAGTATTTTTTTTTTCACTGTAAAGAAAAAACCTTTAGTGGCTAATTGAGGTAATTCTATTAGAATATCCAAATATTTGGATTTGAAGAAAATTCAACTTTTCCTTTAAGATACCAAAATCTTAATGTAATATAAATATCAGTACTGTCTTAATAGCTAGTTATTAATTTAATAACTAAACTAACAACACTAAAAAATAGAAAAGAAAAATATTAAGCTACACAAATTCAAAATGTACAGTATGAATTGGCCAAAAGCCTGAGCGATCATTTATCTTTAAGAGAAATGTAGTTTAATCATTTTTAAAAACATCACATAGACTAAAATTAATTAAGGAAATTCTGCCTTATAGATTATAGTAGAAAATTATTTTAATACATTGGTAAATATTATTTCTAATCTTTTTTTGAAATTTTTTATTATTCCTTCTGTTCCTCATTCTACTTTCTCTACAGATTTTTTCTAACATGTTTTTCTGCTTCAAACTTTTAAAAATTTATGTATTTATTTATTTGTTTATTTTATTTATTTTTTAATGGAGACAGGATTTCACCATGTTGCCCAGACTGGTCTCAAACTCCTGAGTTCAAGTGATCCACCTGCTTCAGCCTCCCAAAGTACCGGGATTATAGGCATGAGCCACCATGACTGGTCTTTGCTGACCTTTAAAATGTATTTATTTTAAATGACAAGTAAAAATTGTATATATTTATGATGTACAATATGATGTTTTGAATATGTACATGTTATAAAATGGCTAAGTCAAACTATTTAAGATAGACATTATGTCACATACTTTTTTTTTTGAGGTGAGAACACTTAAAATCTACTCTTGGTCTGAACACAGTGGCTCATGCCTGTAATCCCAGCACTTTGGGAGGCCGAGGTGGGTGGATCACCTGAGGTCAGGAGTTAGAAACCAGCCTGGCCAACATGGCGAAACCCCATTTCTACTAAAAATACAAAAATTAACTAGGTGTAGTGGTGGGCGCCTGTAATCCTAGCTACTCAGGAGGCTGAGGCAGGAGAATCACTTGAACCCAGGAGGCGGAGGTTGCAGTGAGCCAAGATCACACCACTGCACTACAGCTTGGGCAACAGAGTGAGACTCTTTCTCAAAACAAACAAACAAGCAAAAAAACTACTGTTTTAGCAACTTTCATATTGTCATTAACTGTAGCCACCATGATATACAATCGGTATATTGAACTTACTCCTCCTAACTGAAATGTGTCCTTTGAATGACATCTCCCCAACTCCCCTAACCCCAGCCTTTGGTAACCACTATTTCTAATTATTTCTAATCAAAATATACACGATATTTCTAAAATGTTTAATATTGTGCTCTTAGCTTATGAATGCTGATCTTGTTTGCATTTCTCATTTGCTTAGCAAATTATTTTAGTGCTCTAGGACGTATTTATGGAAGACCTCCGATATGTTGTAATAATGCTTCGAGAAACCCCGTTTCCACACCTAGGTATAATTGTTCAATCAGTGCAATCTATTGAGGGGCACTTTCATTAAAGTCCCAACACTGTCACATGGCACATTCAAACCCTCTATGAACCAGCTCCTGCTGCACTGTCCACCTTCGTCTCTCATCACCTCACCTTCTGCAGGGAGTCAACAACTTGCAGGTCCCTAGATATTATTTTTCTTCTAAGTCTGTCCCTTGGAACGGATTTTCTCTCTGCCGAGTGTACCTTCTTCACTTGCTCAGCTCCCACACTGCACCTCCAAACTGTTGACTGTCTTTATCACTTGTTGCAGTGCCTCTAGGGACTTGAGAGGAAGAGTGGCAGGGGCCTTTTATCCCAGGATGCTGAACTCAGAGAAGCTGGAAATCACTGCATTGGTCAATAGCAAGCTAATATTAGAGAAGGGCGTAAACCAATGATAATAAGATAGGATTTATTTGAATAAAGCAAGGAACCTACAAAACTGTTCTATAATTCACAAATACAAAATCAGCCAGCATTTTTCTAGTGCTGCCAAGTAAACATTGAATGCTAGGAAGTCACTGCTTAGTTATTTGAAATGCCAACTTAGTTATTTGAAAAAGTGAGCTCATTTAATTTACTTGTAGGAAGGGAGCTAAGTACTGAAAAGCAGTGGTTACTTTATGCAAGTGGGAGCTTGATGTCTAATTTCACATATTGGTGCTTTTTGCCTTCTTTCCATTTGATAGGCTGGCTCACACCTTCTATGAAATACTTTATGGGGTTGCAGACACACCACCTTCCTTTATTATTCAGCCCTTTGGCCTACTTCTTCCTCATCTCCTTCACTCATCTTCCTCAATTTCCTGACTTCCAACTTTTGGATTATCCCAGGGCTCCTTCCATAGATTTTTTTTAAATCAAGTCTATTTAACTCACTCTCTAAGTGATCTCATACTGCCCCATGGCTTTAAATAATTGTCTAAATAATGATGACTCTTATATTTATAAATCTTCTATCTCTGACCCTGAATGAATCCTTCCTAATCATGGGGCTCATTACTTAGCTTCCATTCAACACCTCCCTTGGATATCTAAAAGGCACTGGTCTATAGAGAGCTGTACTTAAGAAGTCCAAAACTGAGCTCCAGATGAGAATTCCCTCAACCTCCTCTTCCTTCAATCTTCCCCATTTCTGAGGTAAATAACAGCTGTATCCTTGCATTTCCTCAAGTCAAAAACTTTGGAGTCATCCTTGACTCCTTTATATTCTTCACATGCATAATGTAAACCATCAGTCCATCCTGCAGAATATATCCAGACTAACTGTGGCTCACAACTATTGCTACCATCCTGGTCTAAGTTACCACTTTCTATTGTCTGGAAAATTGTAGTGGCTTTCTTATCACTCTTATCATTTCCATCCATCTCACCCTATATTTTATTCTCAGTGTAGCAACTGAAGGATCCTTTCAGAGCTTGTCATACTTTTCAAAATGGTCTAGTAGCTTCCCATTTCAACATTAGCCTTCTCATCATTACTCATTCTTCTAACTCTGGGTTTTTGCACCTTTTATGGCTCACTCTCTTATTTTATTCTAGGGTCTGATAAAATGTCATCTCATCAGAGAGGCCTTCTTTCTCTAAAATATTTTAGCCCACACCTCCATCAACTTCCTTTCCTGTTCTTATTTATTATTCTAATATGTATTCTACTAGAATTTAAGCTTCATGAGAACATGAATATTGTTTTTGTTTCCTAGGGTGACTTCAGTGCTTAGAAGTATATAAAGCACATAAAGACACAATAAACATCGAATGAATGAATGAATGAATGAATGAAGGTCTTATTTTATTGTTAGAACTCTTAGTATATAATCTAAGTGTCGCTTTACTGTTCCCACAAAAATCACTTTTTTTCAAAGGAGAAGAGAGAAAAGACAGGTGTGTTACATTCACACCCTAGTTATCCATTCAAACTTGACCCTTAGTGTTCTGCAATCTTTGCTGAGCTCCCTGCTCCTCCACATGCTACCACCCACAACACTGAAGATGAGATGCTGCTTTTTTCAGATCATCTCCAGCAGAGGGATGAAAGTGAGGCTACTCATGCTTCCTGCCATTATATCACCTCTTTACTTTCCACTGTACTATGACACAAGATAGTGTGAATGTATCAGTTCTTAAGGAATTTTTAGGGTAAACAAATTACAGCATAGGTAGGGAAATATTAAAATTGTACATAAAATGTTTCTTTTCCTGTAGTCCCAGAGAAAAGCACTTAAATTGAGCACTTCACAGAAGGTTCCTTTTTCCTAACCTTATATGCCTTTGTATGGCAATGTGTTTGTCTCTTTGCAAAATAGTTACAGAGCAGCTGCCCTCCTTTTAGTCTCATCCCTCCTCTGAGAAGCTGATTTTACTCCAATATATATCACCACCCTCTCTCCATAGGTCATTTCTCAGTCTGAGTATAGAGTAATATGAGGGGCTTTAGCAGGACCGTCCATGGTTGTTCTTGGGACTTGAGGTCCTCAGAACTGTCCATGGTGGGCACAGGCACACTATGTCCTTAAGACCTGCCCAAATATTACTTGTTTAAATTTTCTACTGAATGGTTGATTGTCATTTCAACATCAGTCTCTTTCTCTCTTTTACACATTTCCCAAAGACAATCATCTTTTTTCCTAATGCATGCTATAATCTAAATCCTTACAGAGGAAACTAAATATTTACCCTCGGATTATTTAGGCTGGTCTCTCTCATTGTAAAGTTAGTGCATTATTGTAAGGAACAGTGATATAGTTTGCCTCTGTGTCTCCAACCAAATCTCATGTTGAACTAGAATCTCCACATTAGGAGGAGGAGGGGCCTGGTGGGCGGTGATTAAATCATGGGGGTGAACTTCCCCCTTGATGTTCATGATAGTGAATGAGTTATCACGAGATATAATGGTGTAAAAGTGTGTGGCACTTCGCCTTTGCTCGCTTTCTCTCTCCGACCACCATGTGAAGAAGGTGTTGCTTCCCCTTCACTTTCTGCCATGATGGTAAGTTTCCTGAGGCTTCCCAGTCATACTTCCTGTTAAGCCTCCAGAACTGTGAGTCAATTAAACCTCTTTTTTTCATAAATTACCCAGTCTTAGATAGTTCTTTTCACAGTGTGAGAACAGATGAATGCAAACAGTGTTAGCTCCCTTTCTTTATACCTTGTCTGCTTATTATTTTTCTTTCTATTCTTTAAACACATTGTAAGTCCTCTGGCTTGCATAGTTTCCAACAAAAAGTCTATGTTAACTTTTAATGTTTGTTGTTCTTTATTTACAGTGTCTTTCTTTTCTGGCTACTTAAATTTATTTTTAATCCCTGGGTTTGTTTATTTATTTATTGCAGTTTATGATTTGCCTTAACATGATTTCTTTTTTCTTTCTTTTCTTTTTTCTTTTTTTTGTTTTGAGACAGAGTCTTGCTCTGTCACCCAGGCTGGAGTGCAGTGCTGGGATCTCAGCTCACTGCAAGCTCCGCCTCCCGGGTTCACGCCATTCTCCTCCCTCAGCCTCCCGAGTAGCTGGGACTACAGGCGCCTGCCACCACGCCCGGCCAAGTTTTGTATTTTTAGTAGAGATGGTGTTTCACCATCTTCGCCAGGCTGGTCTTGGGCTCCTGACCTCATGATCCAACGGCCTTGGTCTCCCAAAGTACTGGGATTACAGGCATGAGCCACTGTGCTTGGTTTTTTTTTTTGTTTTTTTTGTTTTTTTGTTCTTTTTTTTGAGACAGAGTCCTGCTCTGTTGCCCAGGCTGGAGTGTAGTGGTGCGATCTCGGCTCACAGCAACCTCCGCCTTCCGGGTTCAAGCGATTCTCTTTCCTCAGCCTCCCGAGTAGCTGGGATTACAGGTACACACCACCATGCCCAGCTAATGTTTTTGTATTTTTAGTAGAGATGAAGTTTCGCTATGTTGGCCAAGCTGGTCTCGAGCTCCTGGCCTCAGGTGATCCACCGGCCTTGGCCTTCCAAAGTGCTGGGATTACAGGTGTGAACCACTGTGCCTGGCCAGCATGATTTTCTTTATATTTCTTCTGCTTGGGGTCATTATCTGTAAATTATAGTTTTCAAAAGAAATTGAACATGTTTCAGCTATTACTTTCCAAAATATTTTCCCCCCTTGCTCATCTATATGTCTAATAACATGTATGTTAGACTTCTTTATTTTATAAGTTAATCTATTTATTTTTCCTTTTATTCTATGTACTTCATTTTAGATATTTTTCTTTGTTATGTTAAGTAAGTTCCATTATCTTTTCTTTGGCAGCATTTACCGTCTGTTAATCCCATCCAGTTTAGTTTTCATTTAAAATACTGAATTTTTCATTGCTAGAAGTACAATTATTTTTAAAATATCTTATCTTTCTCCCCTCATCATGCTGTTTTTTTTCTACCTTTATAAACCTGTGGAGTATATTAACTATTTTTAATATCTGTCATTTCTGGGCCTATTTTTTTTCAGTGGGCTTTCTCTTGGTTTGGGGGCCTTCTCTTTGGTTTGTTTTGTTTTTTCTAATCCTGTTAACTTTGAATAGATGGCAAGACATAAATGTTAAGTGCCATGGATACTGGGTTGTGTCGTATTCTTTTAGTTTAGACTTTATTATGACATCTAGTTTCAAAACTTGTTTTTAAGCTTCAGTAAGGTAAATCCAGAGCATCATTTAATGTAAAATAATATAATCCCACTACTAAGGCAATACTCATTTAAGAGCTCTAGCTAATGGTCCATGTGCTATATGATGGTTGGACTTTTTCTTGTGTGAACACAGCCTCCATGCCTTGTGTGAGCTCTTGGCCTTATTCAGGTTCTTGCGCTTTGATTTTCCTTTCGTTGTTCTTTTTCAGCCTCAATAGTTTCCTCTCACACATGCAGAGATCAGAACTCTGCCAAATACTCAAGTAGACCGCTGTCTAGATCTCTGGAATACTCTTGCTCTCTCTATGTGAAACTTCTTCTTTTCTGATATTCTTCTCTACAAATTTTAGTCTCCTTAGCTTCGCTGAACTTAATAATACTCTCAGACCTGTGTGGGTATTTCTGTCCTTGCACTGTAGCCTGGAACCTGCCAGAAGCAGGAAACTGAAGCAATCAAGGGGTTCGTCTCATTCTTTACTTCCTCTGGAGATCTTTGTCCTACACTGGATTTTGCCCCATTTTTGAGTTAAGGCAGGAAGATAATACCAACTTTTGTCACTTTATCATGGCCAGGAATGGAAGTTCCAATTTGTTAAAAGTTTGACAAAACCTTAGTTGTGAGAAACTCTGAACCTTCATACAAGTTAGCAAAATTGTTTTTTCTTAGAAACATTGCTGACTTTGATCCTAATCAGTAAATATTAGGCATGTCCTATTTCATAGACACTGATACTCTTTTAGAATAAATTATCTTTAGCATTTGCAAGTAAGTAGGGTTACATTTGCATCATAAATAGTACTGAATAATTGATGTGATATTCAGATGGCTTATAGCAACACCTGGAGTGCTCCAGATTTCATTTGAAATAAAATACAGTCAGGATGTTTCAAGAACAGCAGTGGGGAAAAATCTAACTATTTGATATGAATATGAGATCATCAATATGTATACCTTTACTCATTCAATCAATAAACATTGAGGATTTAAAGATAAGACATAGTTCCTGTTTTTTGTGAAGACTGTAGTCTATAAAGGAAGACAGACATGCAAATTACTAGCTGTAATATATAAGATATAGTAGGATTGTAGGCTAAAGACATTAGTTAAGGGATATGTAAAGTGCCACAGAAATACAGAGACCAGTGGAAAGGGCAGGAAATTGAATCTGCTCTATGGAAGGCATCACTTTCCATCACTATTAGTTTATTCAATTAACATTATTAAGTACTAATAGTGTGCTGTGCACTGTGCTAAGGCCTCATAATACAAATCCTCCTCAGGGAGAGCCATGGCTAACAAGCAATCACAATGCGGTGCAGTAGCAACTGTGGCTAAGATGTGACCAGGGAACCATGTGGTGGAGAGGACAGCCCGGGGGACAGTTATCAGGAATGCTTCCAGAGGAGATTGAGCCTCAGAAAGGGAAAGGCTTGTGGCCCAGAGCATCATCATTCAGAGAATGTCAGGTAATATAATGTGGCTAGAGCCACGTGGTATCAAGTGGGAGCTCCGGGGGAGAGGAGACTGCAGAGATAGGTAAGGGGCGAATCTTCAAGGGCTGGCTGTTTTCTGCTGTGATGTTTGAAGATCTGTGTTTTAGAAAGTTTACTCCAGTGGTAGGATAAAGGACAGAGTAGAGGAAAGTGAAACTGGAAGCAATGTGGAAGCTAACTTGATTCAGTAATCTAGGAAATAAATGATGAAGAACTACACTGAGGGAGTCATGGAGGGACCAGAGATAAGGGGTTAAGGAGGGGAATTAAGAGCTATTTAGGAGAACAATGAAAAAAGGACTTGGTGCCTAATTGGATATGGAGAGTGATGGAGAGGATTGAGTCTATGACAATGTTCTGTCTCGTTGGACTAATTGTATCATTAAGGGCTATGTTTCCTAAATGGGTTTCCCAATCCTGCAGAGAGTTCAAAACAACCCAATGGGACACAAGGAAAAATAACAGAATTCTATTTATACTTTTTTCAGGTTTTTAGTTTCTATTTGTATGTGTCTTAGAAAATAGACACTAAACAGTGTAGTATATGTGCGTAATTTAAAATAAATTGAGTATCAATATATTATAGGGCATGCTGAAATATTTTATTATCAAGAGTGTGTGATCAAAATGCTTGGGCACTCTTGAGACAAGGAATGCAAAAGGAAAAGTGGATTTGGAGGTCCTAGAGAATTTGATGTTCCTGTAGAACATTCAGGCAGTAATTTCCAGTAGGCAACAGGGTCTAGACTTAGGTAGAACTGTCCAACAGAGCCTTCTGTGATCATGGAAATGTCTTAAATATACACTGTCCAGTATAGTAGCCCATAACCACATACAGCTTTTGAGCACTTGAAATATGGCCAGTGCAACCGAGGAACTGAAATTTTCCATTTTGCTTAATCTTAAATTTATTTATTAATGTATTTAATTATTTAATTTTATTAAATGTATTTAATTATTGAAATAGCCACTTGTAGCTAATGGCTATGATACTGGAAAGCACAGTCCTAAAGAGAGAGACTTGGGACTGTCATTTATTGAGAGCTCCCACTGGCTCAGCACTTTATATACATTTTAAAGCAATTTAATCATCCCACTACCCTATGGAGTAGGTGATATTAAGAAAGTAAAGAGTTCAGTTCTTACTCTATCCTTTAAATAGGAAAAGAGTATATTGTAAAGAAGAGCATATTTACTTTGAAATATGTATACTTTCTAGATATTCTCTGTTGGCAGATATTTATACATCTTTCTCAATCAAATAACAATTGTATTATTTTCTTTCAGGTGGTTTGCTCTGTTAGAGGTTCAGATGTGTGTTATTTTAATACTTTATAAATATGACTGTAGTCTTCTGGACCCATTACCCAAACAGGTAAATGTTTTCAGAATTTTGAGTATCATGACTAATTATAAATATGACATAACCACCCCCACCTCCCCCAATTTTAATTACTAGAGAGGAGCTGACATTTCCTCACTTAGGCCTGATCTTAACAGGTGCCTTGGATTGAACCAGACTGAGAAGATACTCGGTCTCCTTAATTCAGAATCTAATCTATGTACCCAATTACTACCTGGCTGGGCCTTAATAGCAGTCTTTTCACCACTTCCAGTGTTAGGAGCTCTTCAATGCACTTACCAATTTGAACACTTTTCCCTGAGTTAAATAAACATGGCCCCAACTTTGCCCTTATTTTTCTTTTTCTTTTTTTTTTTTTTGAGATGGAGTCTCTCTCTGTTGCCCAGGCTGGAGTACAGTAGTGCCATCTCAGCTCACTGCAAGCTCAGCCTCCAGGGTTCACACCATTCTCCTGCCTCAGGCTCCTGAGTAGCTGGGACTACAGGCACCCGCCACCATGCTCAGCTAATTTTTTTTTTCTTTTGTATTTTTAGTAGAGACGGGGTTTCACCGTGTTAGCCAGGATGGTCTCGGTCTACTGACCTCGTGATCCCAAAGTGCTGGGATTACAGGTGTGAGCCACTGTGCCCAGCCACTTTGCCCTTATTTTTCTAGAAAAGAATGTCTGTGATCCAAAGGTGAACTATTGTTTTCAATGCAAGTCATAGCACTTGGTGCATCTGAAAACCAACGGCATGGTAAAAAACTAACCTAGCAGTAAAAACTGAACAGAAATGAAAAGGTCATGACTTTATGCCTACCTCAAACTATTGAATATTCCAGGCATTTAAGTTTTCTGTAGGTCTATTCTCATTGATCAGTGGCTCTCGAATTGGTGTGAGCATCAGCATCACTAGTAGGGCTTGTTAGAACAGACTGGATAAAGGTGCTATTTATCGCTAGAATTTCTAATCCAGTAGGAACCAGGGAGGGGCTACAGAACTGCATGTCTTTCTTTCCTTTTTTTTTTTTTTTGGTTTTGTTTTTTGTTCATTTGTTTTTGAGACAGAGTCTCCAAGGAGTGCAGTGGCACAATCTCAAGCTCACTGCAGCCTCCACCTCCCGGGTTCAAGTGGTTCTCATGCCTCAGCCTCCCTGGTAGCTGGGCCTGCAGGTGCGCACCACCATGCCTGGCTAACTTTTTGTATTTTTAGTAGAGACGTCGTTTCACCATGTTGGCCATCTGCTGGTCTCCCAAAGTGCTGGGATTATAGGCGTGAGCCACAGCGCCCAGTCCAGAATTTGCATTTCTAACAAGTTCCAGGTGATGTTGGCGCCGCTGCTGCTTGTCTGGGTGCCACACTTTGAGGACCTCTGTTGTAAGAAATAAAAGGAAGTTCAATTTAAATCCAAATGTTTGGAAATCATGTGAAAACCTTGGGTATAGGGTGCTGTTTAAACTGGGGCTGAAGCTCAGAAATTAAGCATTGCAATCTCAGAGCTATTCACATAGCATTTTGTGCTTTGATTTACTCTTGATATGATAAGGCTAATGTATGGAGAGATAAATAAAACTCTTGGGTGACATTTAAATAGGAATTATGTAAGTGCATAAGTGACACAGAAAATATTTTATTACTCACAAATATGCACATTTCAGCATTTCACTTGATTTCTTTTGCACTTCTATTTTGAGGACAAGTAACTTATCAGTGATGAAGAGCTCTCAGAATCTTATAATGAAAGGGAACTCAAAACAACTTTCACAAAGGTTGTAAGCTACCTGCTATGTTGTTGACAAAATGAACATCAGGGTCAGGCTTTATGTACATCACATAGTAGTTCCTGGTCCACTGAGTTGAATGTCACAATTTTGCTCAGGATTAAACTCAACATACGAAGATTTTCCCACCAGCAAGAGGACACCAGAATGCCTTTTCAGATGAGAAGGATGGCATTTGTGAAAACCATGGAGATTAGTAATTTTGACTAATTCCTTAGGCAGGATTTTTCCTAGCATTTTCTTCCTAAGAATTCTATTATCTGGATTTAATTTCTTATACTATTTTGTATATGTCCTATTTATGTTTTGACACCACTGAGAACATTTTTTTAAAGAAATGATCTCTCACGTTATAAGAAGTACAAGTCTGAGTGAATTCCCATGATCTCAAAGAGCATTTTATTTCAAAATGCTTATTCTATTCTTGAATGAGAAACATCAATTAACATTATTTAACTATTGAACTTGTTTCAATAAATTGTAAAATCAGGTGATCAGAAAGTGCAGGAAACGGCCTTCAAATCACCAGGCTCTTCTCGGAGAAGGCAGGGATGTGTTGTCAAAGTATGTCCTGAACAGTCTATTGTCTGGTGCAGGGAAATCAGTGGACTTGGAAACCAACTCCCTTGAAGGAATTTACTTAACATAGTAAAAAAAATCAAATGCTAGAATCTCTAATTTTAATTTTGCAACAGCCCAATGTTTCATTTTACCTCAAAGGGCCTTAAGTAATGTAATGTTAATTCCCTTCCATTATGAACCAAACAAAAAGGAAATACTACAAAGTTTAAGGATCTGTGATCAGGCAGCAGTGTCCTGATGCTGGCTGTGGGGGCTGTTCCATTTTGAGCATTAAGGAAGAGTCAACTTTAATTCTCTTGAAAAAGCAAGCACATTTTTGCTAACATAGTGGGTTTTTATTTCTTTGTATGGTTGGTTGGTTGGTTGTTTTTTTCATTTTACTTTTTGGGTTCATAGAGCCTTAGGAAATCTCACAAAACACATGGATCCCCTTTGTAGAAAAGCGTATACTTCTTCATACACACAAAGTTGTGGATGCAATTTCAGTGGGTTCATGGACCCCTGTGACTTATTCTATCAACTCTCTGAAGAATCTCCTTGCTAAAGAGCCCATTTTGTGCCCTATTTCATTCAAACTTATAAATAGACTGATTCTAAATTAGATCCACCTCATCTTTCCTCACTCCTCATCTCCCCTCAGCCCTCATAGTTGACAGAAAAAGTTCCTTTTCTTTTTTAATCCCCAAAACCTCAAAAATCTCTTTGTATTATTTACGATACACTGACCTCCGCTTGACCCTACACAGTTTCATATCTTATTTCTAACTCGAGCGGAAAAAGAACATTTGGCATCTACAAAGTATCTTTATGGAGGCTACAGAACAAGACTCCATCTCAAAAAATATATATATCTTTCTGGAAAGTCATGATCATGAATACACTGTAAGTGTTTCATATCACCAACTCCGCATCATTCTTTAAACACCTATAGCCTGCAGTATGGAGATCTCACCCAGCAATTCTAAATGAAGTGTCAGTTTTTGAGCCAGAATTGTAGAAAGAGCCTTATTTGTGGTAACCTCTTTAGCCAGATAAAGCGAAGGGTGGCAGGCCCATAGCCTTCAGGTGTGTAAAACTAAAGAGATTGTTATTAGAATAAGGAATTGTATTCTTTTTCTTCTGCCTGAATGGAAGGCTAAAGTTGATGCTGGACATTGTGAAGTTCATTGATGCAAACATTTCCCAACTTGAAAAACCTAAACTGTGTACATTTTAGAGAAGATTATAATGGAATAAACCTTAGGTCTGAAAATGTGGTCTTATGTCTCTTAATTTCTATTTCTTCTGCATTTCTGTTTTTAGAGTTCTCTCCATTTGGTGGGTGTCCCCCAGCCAGAAGGGCAATGCCGAATTGAATATAAACAAAGAATATGACATCTGTTGGGCCTCACAAGGGCCAGGGCCTTCTGCGGGAGTGGCACCACCCCACCTGGCAGCACCTAGACCTGAGCTCTACAAAAAAACACTGCTTCACTTTGTTTTGGGACTTAGTTCAAGAACACATTCAAATGGCGCATGTCTTTGGTATCTTCAACAGTAGACCAAGAATCTAACATCGCTCTCAGTAATATAGAGACCGGAATACATGGTTTAGAGGAAATGATCAAATGATCCAAAAAAAACCCCACATTTTTAAAGAAGTTGGAATCTGATTTCATGCATAACTGTATTAAAACATTAAATAGATATAATGTCATTTGAATGAAAATCTTATCACATTAAATTCACTGTGAAGGTAGCATACTTAAATCTCTATTTTGAAAAGACTATAAGGCTTAGATTTTTTAAATTTAATAATTATTTCTACAAATTTCTATTTTTCTTAATGTGATTCTCAACTAGCAATTGGAACTCCTAGGCTCCATTAACGTAATTCTTTATTGTAAACATATCTAATGCTAAAAGTAATAAAATGATAATTTCTGAGAACTGTGAGGACAGGAATGGTGTCTTATATTCATTTCTATACTTTATTATGCTCAGGACTGTACCTTCTCTACAGAGTATATTCAGTAAATGTATGTTGATTGATGTATTGATTTATATTTTAATTAATGTGGAAGCACTGTTTTGACTCAAGGTGTTTGCAATTATAGTTTGGCAGATATCGTATTTTTGCTAATACATAGAAACACAAATATAATGGTGTGCCAAGACAAGTAAGTATAGTGGAATCTCTTAAAGACTTGTAACTGTCAAATATTTACCATGAAATCCAGAAAAGAAATCTTATCGTGTTCAGGAAAACATATGACACTAATAACAGAGTGAACACTTATGTCATAATTTATCTTCCAGTATTCCATAAAGAGCTGCTTGCCTCTCTTATTTCACAGCGAGGAAGCTTTGTGTGGTACATGTTGTTTTTCTGCGGCTTATTTGCTTCCCTGGGCTAGAATTATCCCATGAGGTTGATAATGATTGCTTAGTCATCCATTTTCTACTAGCAAACACATGACTCCCTAGGAGAAAATTAAGTACTTCGACGTGCATTAACTCTTCCAGACTAATGTAGTGATTTTGAAGCTGAGTTAGTAGCTCACAGCTTAGCTTATAGGCTCAGGGATCTGGAGTCAGAAGGAGCTGAAGAAAGCAGTTCAGAAGTGCACAACATCTCTGAAAGTTGCAGACTAGAAATTAGCAGGTTCTACTGAATATGGCAGGTGTGTTTTGAGGGAAGGCTTCTTCTCCCAAACAGCTAAGGGTCACGATGAAGCACTGTATTTGAATACAGTATCCACTTTAGCCAAATTTGCAGTCACTCAGAGCTGGTGCTTAGCTGCTTTTTCTTGCTCAGTAAGAATGAATGTTGGCTGACAGGTTTATGCACTTTAAAAAAGAATGCAGACACAGGAGATCTGTTGACCTTTGGAATAATGAATAGTTAAGCAAAATATACTTGGAAGTCCCATATTTCATTTTATTTCCCTAGCCTGGGGTTTTATATTATATATAAATATACATTCAGCATAAATTCTCATGTGTTAACTGGGATTTTACTGAAAGCAGAGCCTGAGACAGGACTTGTGTGCAGATAGCTTATTTGGGATGTTCTCGCAGGTAGCATAAGTGAGGGATCAGGAAGAGAGTAAGTCATTATTAAGGTTCTGTTTTTCAGGTAGGAGTTATAGCATCAAGAGCTCAATTTCACTGGGATCACCTGAGAATAAGATATAATACTTCCTAGAATTGTCCACATTAAAGATAAGGAGAAGGAATTATTGACTGGCTCCTGTTTCCCATTCATTAGTGATTATCTCTGGGGATGTTAACCCTGCACTTCCAAGCTACCTTTATGTGTGAACTAAGTATCAGGTGGAAAGGGAAGGAAGTGAAGGCGGAAGAAGGCCGATGAGAAGAAGCAGTAGGAGACGTAGGCATCCTTGAGGCTGAAAAGGAAGTGTAGTGGGAATAAATGAGTGAGAGCTGGAAGGGTAGAAGGTAGAGAAAAAACTGTCTCAAATTAAAAATTCAGAGGACAAACAGGCGGGGGATGACAGTGTTCATGACGGGCACGTAAGGGGTTGCTGGAGTGGGGTTTAGCGGAAGAGAATGGAATGATGAATGTTTTGATTATTTTTTAATACAAAAGTGAGATCACCTGTATGCAGAACATTGTCGTGGAGATAGCCATTTTGGCACTTCCGATAGTAGAAGTTGACCTTCTTTTTCCTTATTCAAAGGAAATAAATTGGCATAGATTATAATTTAATTTTTACTTGACATCCTGGAACAGAAAATGATTTATGTATTTACTGACGGAACTGAAGAAGTAAATGGTGGTGCAACTGAACATTTGTAATTAAAGCAAGAAATTAGGGAGGAAGGCCATTAAAACTTAAAGTAGGAAGTTCCCTGCCAAAACATAAGTGTAAGCATTAAGTCAGAGTTTGCACTCATTTAGAGGGAAGTCATTTTAAGATTTTATCGACTGATTGATTGAGACAGGGTCTCTGCTTTGTTGCCCAGGCTGGAGTATATTGGTACCATCAGGGCTCACTGCAGCCTCAACTTCCTGGATCCTTCAGCCTCAGTAACCCTCCCTCCCCCTGTCCACTCCCAGTAGCTGGGACTACAGGCACATGCCAACATGCATGGCTATTTTTTTTTTCCTTTTTTTCTTTTTGTTTTTGTAGTGATAGGGCCTCTCACCATATTTCCCAGGAGAGTCTCAAACTCCTGTATGAAGTGATCCTCCCACGTCAGTCTTCCAAGGTGTTGGGGATATAGGCATGAGCAAGACTTTAATACGGAAAAAAAGAGAAGCGATCACCCACGGTTGTTTAACATTTTTTTAATTTTTAATTTTTGTTGGTACATAGTAGGTGTATATATTTACAGGTTACATGAGATATTTTGATACAGGCATGCAATGCATAATACATTATGGAGAATGTGGTATCCATCCCCCTCAAGCATTTATCCTTCATGTTATAAACAATCCAATTATACTCATAGTTATTTTTAAATGTACAATTAAATTATTATTGACTATAGTCACCCTGTTGGACTATCCAGTAGTAAGTCTTATTTATTCTTTCTAATGTTTTTTTGTGGTGTGTGTGTGTGTTTACTTATTAACCATTCCCACTTCCTACCCACCCCACCCTCTGCCACCATATTCTTCTTCCCGGCCTCTGGTAACCATCCTTCTACTCTCTCCATACGTTCAATTGCTTTGATTTTTAGATCCCACAAATAAGTGAGAACATATGATGTTTATCTTTCTGTGCCTGGCTTATTTCACTTAACATAATGATCTCCAGTTTCATCTGTGTTATTGCAAATGACAGGATCTCATTCTTTTTTATGGCTGAATAGTAGTCCATTGTGTATATGTACCACATTTTCAGCTATTGTGAACAGTGCTGCAAAAAACCTGGGAGTGCAGATAATCTCTTTGATATGTTGATTTCCTTTCTTTTGGGTATATATCCAGCGGTGGGATTGCTGGATCATATGTTAGCTCAATTTTTAGTTTTCTGAGGACTCTCCAAACTGTTCTCCATAGTGGTTGCTCTAATTTACATTCCTACAACCATGTATGAGGGTTCCCTTTACCCCACCTCCTCGCCAGTATTGCCTGTCTTTTGGATAAAAACCATTGTAACTGTGGTGAGGTGTTTTCTCACTGTAGTTTTGATTTGCATTTCTCTGATGATCAGTGATATTGGGCACCAATTCATGTGCCTGTTTTGACATTTGTATGTCTTCTTTTGAGAAATGTCTATTCAAATCTTTTGCTCATTTTTTGACAGGATTATTAGATTTTTCTCCTATAGAGTTGAACTCCTTATATATTTTGATTATTAATCCCTTGCCAGATGGGTAGTTTGCAAATTTTTCCCCCATTCTTTCTGTGAGTTGTCTCTTAACTTGGTTGATTGTTTCCTATGTTGTGCAGAATCTTTTTAACTTGATGTAATCATATTTGTCCATTTTTTCTTTGGTTGCCGGTGCTTGTAGGGTATTACTCAACAAATTTTTGCCCAGAACAATGTTCTGGAGATTTTCCCCCAATGTCTCCCTGTAGCAGTTTCATAGTTTGAGGTCTTAAAGTCTTTAATTCATTTCGATTTGGTTTTTTTATATGGTGAGAGATGGTAGTCTAGTTTCATTCTTCTGCATGTGGATATCCAGTTTTCCCAGCACCATTTATTGAAGAGATTTTTTTTTCCCCCCAGTGTATGTTCTTGGCAGCTTTTTCAAAAATGAGTTCACTGTAGGTGTGTGGATTTGTTTCTGGTTTCTCTGTTCTGTTCCACCTGTCTATGTGTTTCTTTTTTATGCCAGTACCATGCTGTTATGGTCACTATAGCTCTGTAGTATAATTTGAAGTCAGGTAATATGGTTCCTCCAGTTTTGATCTTTTTTGCTTAGGATAGCTTTGGCTATTCTGGGCCTTTTGCAGTTCCATATATTAATACATTTTAGGATTTCTTTTTCTATTTCTGTGAAGATTGTCACTGGTATTTTGATAGGGATTGCATTGGATCTGTAGATTGTTTTGGGTAATATGGACATTTTAACAATATTGATTCTTCCAATCTCTGAACAAGGAATATCTTTCCAATTTTTGATGGCCACTTCAATTTCCTTCATCAGTATTTTTTAGTTTTCATTATAGTGATTTTTCCTTAGTTAATTCCTACATATTTAATTTTATGTGTGGCTATTGTAAACGGGATTACTTTTAAAATTTCTTTTCCAGGTTGTTCACTGTTGACATATAGAAATGCTACTGATTTTTTATGTTGGTTTTGTATCGTGAAATGTTACTGAATTTGTTTATCAGTTCAAATAGTTTTTTATGAAGTCTAAATTTTTCCAAATATAAGATCATATCATCCACAAAAAAGGATAATTTGACTTCTTCCTTTCTAATTTGTATGCCCTTTATTTCTTTCACCTGTCTAATTGCTCTAGTTAGGACTTCCAGTACTCCATGTTGAATAACAGTGGTGAAAGTGGGCATCCTTTTCATATTCCAGATTTTAGAAGAAAAGCTTTCAGCTTTTCCCCATACAGTATGATACTAGCTGTGGATCTGTCACATATGGCTTTTATTATGTTGAGTTATGTTTTTTCTTTTTTTTTTTTTTTTGAGACGGAGTCTTGCACTGTCACCCAGGTTGGAGTGCAGTGGCACAATCTTGGCTCATTGCAACCTCCGCCTCCCAGGTTCAAGTGATTCTCCTGCCTCAACCTCCTGAGTAGCTGGGATTACAGGCGCTGGCCACCATGCTTGGCTAATTTTTTGTATTTTTAGTAGATACGAGGTTTCACTATGTTGGCCAGGCTGGTCTCGAATGCCTGACCTCATAATCTACCTGCCCAGCCTCCCAAAGTGCTGGGATTACAGGCATGAGCCACCACGCTGAGATATGTTTTTTCTATATCCAGGTTTTTTAGGTTTTTTTTTTTATCATGAAGGAATGTTGAACTGTATCAAATGCTTTTCAGCATCAGTTGAAATGATCATATGGTTTTTGTCCTTCATTCTGTTGATATGATTTTTCACATTGATTGCTTTGCATATGTTGAACCATCCTTGCATCCCAAAGATAAATCCCACTTGTTCATGATGAATAATCTTTTAATTGTATTATTAAATCTGACTTGCTAGTATTTTATTGAATATTTTTGCATCAATATTCAGCAGAGATATTGGCCTGTAATTTTCTTTTATTGATGTGTCTTTGTCTGGTTTTGGTATCAGGGTAATACTGACCTCATAGAATGAGTTTGGATGTATTCCCTCCTCCTCTATTTTTCAAAATGTTTGAACAGGGTTGGTATTAGTTCTTTAAATGTTTGCTAGAATTCAAGAGTGAAATCATCAGGTCTTGGGCTTTTCTTTACTGGGAGACTTTTTATCACAACTTCTATCTCGTTACTTGTTATATTCAGGTTTTTGGTTTGGTCTGTTCAGGTTTTAGATTTCTTCCTGTTTCAGCCTTGGTAGGTTGTATGTGTCTAGGAATTTGTTCATTTCTTCTAGATTTTCCCATTTATTGGCATATAGTTGCTCACAGTAGCCACTAATGATCCTTTAAATTTCTGCAGGATCTGTTGTAATGTCTCTTTTTTCATATCTGATTTTTTTTATTTGTATCTTCTTTTTTTCTTAGTATGGCTAAAGGTTTGTCAGTTTCATTTAACTTTCAAAACAACAACTTTTTGTTTCATTGATCTTTTGTATTGCTTCTTCATTTCAATTTCATTTATTTCTGCTCTGATTTTTATTATTTCTTTTCTTCTACTGATTTTGGATTTGGTTTGCTCTTGCTCTTGTAGTTCTTTAAGATGCATCATTGGTTGTTTATTTGAAGTTTTTACTTTTTTTGATGTAGGCATTTATAGCTATATACTTCCCTTTTAATATTGCTTTTGCTGTATCCCATAGGTTTGGTTGTGTTGTGTTTCCATTATCATTTGTTTCAAGAAATTATTGGTTTCCTTTTTATTTTTTCATTGGTGCACTGGCCACTCAGGAGCATATCATTTACTTTCCATGCATTTATATAGTTTTCAAAATTCCTATTGTTATTAATTTAATCAAGGTGGTAAAAGATCTATATGCTGAAAATTATATAACATTGATGAAAAAAGTTGATGACACAAATAAATAGAAAAATAGGCCAGGTGCACTGGCTCACACTTGTAATCCCATCACTTTGTGAGGCTAAGGTGGGCAGATCACCTGAGGTCAGAAGTTCAAGACCAGCCTGGCCAACATAGCAAAACCCCATCTCTACTAAAAAATAAAATACAAAAATTAGCTGGGTGTGGTGGCATGCACCTGTAGTCCCAGCTACTCGGGAGGCTGAGGCATGAGAATCACTTGAACCTGGGAGGCAGAGGTTGCAGTGAGGCTAGATTACACCACTGTACTCTGGCCTGGGTGACAGAGTAAGACTCTTCTTAAAAAAAAAAAAAATAATAATTATATATATATATATATATATATATACACACACAAACACACACACACAACCATGTTAATGAACTGAAACAATTAGTATTATTTAAACATTCATACTATCCAAAGCAATCTACAGATTCAGTGTAATTCCTATCAAAATTTCATGGTAATTCTTCATAGAAATAGAAAAAAACATTATCTGAAACCACAAAAAACTTAAGTAGCCAAAGCTATCTTGAACAAGAAGAACAAAGCTGGAGGCATCACACTACCACATTTCAAAATATATTGCAAGCTATAATCAAAAGTGTATGGGACTGGCATAAAAACAGACACATTAACAAATGGAGTAGTACAGAGAGCTCCAGCATAAACCCACCTACCTATGGTCCATTGATTTTTGAGAAGATGTCAAGAACACACCATGGGGAAAGAACAATTTCTTTGATAAATGGTGTTGGGAAAACTAGATATCCAAATGCAGAAGAATGAAAATGGACCCTTATCTCACTTTTTCTTTACATTTAAAAGTAAAGAAAATAATAATTAAAAATAGTTTTAAAAATCCAGCTCTTTGTGGTTGGAAATAGAAAATAGGGCAGCAGTTACAGTATAACAGAAAGAATATCAATTGCATTGTGGGAAGACTCAAGTTCAAATTCTAGCTTGGCTATTTAGCTCCATATGATAGTGAGCCAATCACTTTAGTTCTCTGAGCCTCAGTTTCTTCACAGATTAAATAGGCATAATGTAACCTTAATTCAAGAGTGTGGGACAACTGAATATCCATATGCAAAAGAATAAAGTGGCACCCCCTTCCTTATACCATATTACAAAAGCAAACTCTAAATGAATCAAATAAATATAAGACCTAAAACTATAAAATTCTTGGAAGAAAGCATAGGTGAAAATGTTTATTACCTTGGATTAGACAATGATTTCTTAGATATGACATCAAGAGCACAAGCAACCAAATAGATAAGCTGGAATGTCATCAGAATTAAAAACCTTTTGTACTTTGAAAGACATCATTAAGAAAGTGAAAGATCCTCAAAATAAAGAGACAACTCAAGTTTTAGAAAAGGGCAAAGAATCTGAAAAGTAATTCAGTTCTCCAAAGAAGAAATACAAATAGCTAATAGGCACAAGCACATGAAAAGGTGTTTGACATAATTAGCCATCAGGGTAATGTAAATTAAAGCTACAATGAGATACCACTTCACATCCACTTGAATGGCTATAATTAAAAAGGCACATAATTGCAAGTGTTGGTGAAAATATGGAGAAATTGGGAACCTCTGGTGGTAGGAATGGAAAATCGTGCAATCGCTTTGGAAAACAGTTTGGCATTTCCTTAACTGGTTAAGTATAGAGCTTACCGTATGATCCAGAAAGTCTACTCCTAGGTATATCCCAAGAGACTTGAAACAGCTACTCAAACAAAAACACAAATGTTTATAGCAGCATTATTCATAGTAGCCAAAAAGTGAAAAGAATTCAGATGTCCATCAATAGATGAATGGATAATAAAATATGGTATAACCATACAACAGAATATTACTTGGCAATAAAAAGAGATAAAAGGGGATATGTGGGAAATCTCTGTACCTTCCTCTCAATTTTGCTGTGAACCTAAAACTGCTCCGAAAATATATAGTCTTAATTTAAAAAGAAAAATACAGCATATTGATATATTGATAAGTGCTACAACATGGACAAGCCTTGAACACATTAAGTGAAAGAAGCCAGACACAAAGGACCACATGTGATATGATTCCATTATATGAAATATCCAGAAGAAGCAAATCTGCAAAGAGAGAAAGTAGATTAGTGATTGCCTGGATGTCTGAGGAATGGGATGATTGAGTGGGTAACAGGTAAGGGCCTTGGGTTTCTTTGGAGAGAAATTAACATTTTTTTTTGCTTTGATATATGTAAATATTGTGAAATAATTGCCCAATCAAGTTAACACAGCCATCACCTCACAGAGTTATGTGTGTGTGTGTGTGTGTCTGTGTGTGTGTGTGTGTGGACAACATTCAAGATCTACTCTCTTAACAAATAATGGTGGTTGCCAGGGACTGAGGAGTGGGAGAAATTGGGAGATATTGGTCAAAGGATACAAACTTTCAGTTATAAGAGGAATAATTTCTGGCAATCCAAAGTATAACCTGGTGACTATAGTTATTTTTACTGTATTGTTTATTTGAAATTTGCAATGAACATTTTTTAATTGATTGTGGTAACACTTGTACAACTCTGTGAATATACTAAAAGCCATTGAATCTTATACTTTAAGTGGGTGAATTATATGCTATCTCAACTTTATCGCCGTAATGCTGTTAAAAAAGGCTATTGTGAAGGATAAACAATGTGAGAAGTATGACTCAGAATACAAGACAGATGTGCAAAAAATACAACTTTTAAGTACCCTATAAAGCAGCACGATTCCTGATTCTGTGGTCCTATTCTTTTAAGCCAGTTGCAAATTTCTTATGAGAAACTACTTCTGAGGGCGCCCTCTGCTTCTCAGCATCACCGTGGAATTAGGGATATTACCTGTTACCTAGAAAGAGGGACAAGTACCTCCATTCACCAGGGTTTCAAGTTTGCCTGTGTCATCATTACAGTCCATTGAAATCGCATGGTGCCCTGTGGTTTCTAGGCCTCACTCAGCACGGCTAGGAACACTGGAGCCTGTGTTCTCTTCTACTCCGACTTTTTTGGTCTCACAGTTACATGAGACCTTTCAGGACTCAAGTCTCTAGGGCTCAGCCATCTCATCTCTTGCCAGTCTAGTGGAAGATCGTGCTAGTCTAGGGAAAACCCCTCTCCTCCCTTTTTCAGGTTTCTCTGTGGTGTTCCTGTAACTCAATTCTCCTTGATCTTTAAAAATTGTTATTGACGGCTTCTAAAAACCACAGCCTATCTAAATTGTATGTTTGGCCAGACACGGTGGCTCACACCTGTAATCCCAGCACTAGGAGGCCAAAACGGGTGGATCACTTGAGGTCAGTAGTTTGAGACCAGCCTGGCCAACAAGGTGAAAACCCGTCTCCACTAAAAATACAAAATTAGCCTCACATGGTGGGGCACGCCTGTAGTCTCAGCTACTTGGGAGGCTGAGGCAGGAGAATCGCTGAACCCGGGAGGCGGAGGTTGCAGTGAGGCAAGATCGCACCACTGCACTCCAGCCTGGGCAACAAGAGTGAAACTCCATCTCAAAATAAATAAATTGTATGGACAAAAATGGCTTATACAGCAAACATATCCAGAAAGTAATAGAAATCGTTACATTCTACTCTTCCAGTACAGCAAAGGAAAGAACAAATGGACCAACTAAACTGCTATAGTAGCTCATTCTGAAGGTTTATATGTCTTAATAGAGTGATGCTATAGAGTGAGTTCAAGATAATACAAACATAGATTGATTGTTACTTTGTATCTGGCATTGTGTAAGTAATTTATATGCACTACTTTTCTTCTTTCAAGAACAAATAAGAACCACACTTAAAGGAAGTATTGATTTTTGGTCCTCAGTTCCAAGAAATGTGACAATCTGATTCGTAAAATAAGCATTCTGAAATTGTTTGCAATACTTTATTGAGTGAGTTTAGGTAAGAAACCAGGGATTCTTATTTTATAGTTGCCTACGCTGGTAGTAGAAATAAGTAATATTGTTTAATTTTTCAACTTTATTTCCTCCTTGGAAGAAACGGAAGCAGGATTTCCACTAAAGAAAAAGAGCTCTAGGGCAATGTTTTTCTTTGCAACACTGAAGAGAGACCAGCCCCTCTCCTCTGGGGAGCGCCCAGGATAAAGAAGGAAGGCCTCCATCCTGGACTAAATAGTAGAAAGAGAGGAACAAAACCCTAACCCAACTCCCTGTTGTTCGCTGAGTCACACCTTAAGCATTTTCTCCTCTGTAACTGAGAAGTCTGGGCTAGAATAGAGAAGTTCTCAGACCCCTACATGTGTCACATTCTATGATTGCTGTACATATATGGTTGCACAAAATGTGTCACATCAGTTGGTGCCCACTGAAAGCAGAATTTGTGGCATAAATGTCACTGCTATAGATCTTTCTGCACCTTTTGTCATGGAGCAGATAAAGTACCAAGCAGCTCAGAGCAGTGGAAAGACATTGAATTTTGACCCAAACCTCTCCATCCTTATTCTGGCTTATCCATTTACTAGCTCTGTTTCTACTTAATCTCCCAGCCACAGTTCTTATCCTACCAAACAAGGATACCTGCTACCTCACCCTACTGCTTAGATCCCATCACTTCATGAATTCTGTAGCTGATAAAGTGTCATAAAGTTATAAGACAGAATAATGACTAAAAACATTTCTGAATCAACTTCCTGACCCCTTCTATTTACGTTTTTCTGTAAATTGAAGTCATTATTCTCTGCAGCTCTCAACACCATCAGACCCAGGAAACTTCTAGTTGTCATTTTTCTGGAATCCTATTTTTGTGTTTCTCCAGTAGCTGGAACTGCTGCCACTCTGCTTGTCAGACTCAGACATCCTGATTCTCACTCACCATTCTAGATGAACAAGCCTCTTATCTGAGACCCAGGTATTTCATATTCTCCTCTGCCAGGTTGCTGTGAATAACTTCAGTTCTTTAATAACTAAATTTTTAGAGGCCTCTAGCTCCTCTACTTTCTCCTGTGGAAGAGGCCACAAAGAATCCTGGAACTGCCTTTTCCATGAAAAGGCTCCATGAGGTCAAGTTCAAAACTTAACATAAAAGACAAAAATGGGCTGGGTGCAGTGGCTCATGCCTGTAATCCCAGCACTTTGGGAGGCCGAGGCGGGTGAATCATGAGGTCAGGAGATTGAGACCATCCTGGTTAACACGGTGAAACCCCGTCTCTACTAAAAATACAAAAAATTAGCCGGGTGTGGTGGTGGGCGCCTGCAGTCCCAGCTACTCAGGAGGCTGAGGCAGGAGAATGGCGTGAACCCGGGACACGAAGCTTGCAGTGAGCTGAGATCACGCCACTGTACTCCAGCCTGGGTGACAGAGCGAGACTCCTTCTCAAAAAAAAAAAAAAAAAAAAAAGACAAAAATTGTGGTTTAGTCCCCAAGTTGCATTTTTGGCATTCTTTTCCCATCCTGTGTTAATTGGTCATCTAGCCAAAAAGAAAAACAAGTAAAAAATAAAATAAAAGCAAGGCATTGTCCCCTGTAGGTCAGGGTAGGAAATACAAATGGATTAAACGTCATAAAAATGTTTTTAGGTGAGCCCTAAAGCCATAATTCAATTTGTAAGACTCTACACACTGAGAGTTTGCTGAACTTTCACTATAGCATAATGTGTCATTCAAGGCAGCTTCATGGAAAGACGGAGACTATGTTTGAGAACATTCATCCGGTCATGATCTACAATGAACCAAAAGAATGTCGACACTGAAGCGAGGGGAGAAGGAGGCAGAGGGAGAGAGAGTGCACCCTGCCCTCAAGGATGTCCCTATCGCAGAGGCGCTATACCCTCCCAAGAGCCTACCTAACATCACATACCTATTATAAGCCTTTGAGATGGGTGCTAATATTATCTCAATTTTTCAAAAGAGGAAACAGACACAGCGAGGTTGGGTGACTTGCCTAAAGTCACACAGGTAGTAGAAGGCGAGTCAGAATTCAGTGCAGGCATTTTGGTTGCAGAATCTGTACTCTTAACTGTGTCTCTGCTTCCTCCTGTATAGACGCTGTCAGCACTTTTCCCCCAGGGTGTGAGTCAGACAGAGATATTTCAGATGCTACATTGAAACCTTTCAAATTCCCACATCTCTAAACACTAAGGAGACAATGATCTCTTCTGGTAATTTCTAAGCCCAAATGTATCAGAGTCTTTTAAAATATCATGGAGCAGCGCTGTCCACCAGGAGGATGGTTTAGTGCATTTTTAGCTTTTACTTTAAAAGTCTGTTTTCTCTAAGTGTTTTCATACTTTCTACACTGCCATCAATAATATGTAATCAGAGAAAGGAGACTTAAACAGGAATAAGCAGTATTCACTTTTTCTAGCTTCTTAGTCATGTTATCAAGATTCTTCAGTAATTTTACTCTGAAAATATCTACTGAATTCCATCAACATTCCATTATCCCACAGGGCCAATCTTCAGAATTATGAATTGATATGTGGAAAGTGGTAAGAGCAGTAGAGGCAACAGATTTCAATATATTTCCAACAAAATAGACATCAGGAGGCAATAACTAGCATTTCTAATGCTTGATAGTGTAGTTGGGGGATAAAAGAGTCTATTCAACCTTCCACAAATTCTCTGAGGCAATTAGTTGCTATGAAATATTGCTTTCACTAGAATATTTTAGCTCACTCCCTGCTTCCCTTCTCAACATTCATCCATTACTTCCACCAACTCTCTCTCTCTCTCTCACACACACACACACACAAACACACACACACGCACACATACACACACCCCACAAGTGGTCCTGGGACTTTCTGAAATATGGGACACACATTCTTATCATAAGATTATATAAAAAATTAAATATAAAAATTATGGAAGTAACAAGAGCACAAACATCATAAACATAATAGATGCTGAAATAGCTGCTACTGTTAATATTTGAGAGTGACTGAAGAGTTGGGTTACCCCTCAATGGTGGGCATCACATCTACACCTTCCAGAACCCAAAGGAGGTGCTATCCTTGGAGACATGTTCTCAGCCCTTTAAAAATGTTATTATCCATGTTTTCTTTAATGCTGAAAACTGCAGATCCCTTGCTTTGTGCCTTTGTTCTTTCACACAGTGACACACTTTCTTCTATCTCTAGTTTTCCTTTGCTGAGCATGGAGCCTTTTCCAATCTCTTGAGGTCTGAAACTTTTTCACCAAACTGGCTCCCCTTTCCTCTGGAGACAGGCAGCACTGCATTTTTGTAGGCTCCTTTGCAGTAAGGTGTGGCCATGCGACTGAGTTCTGACCAATAATGTGGACAAAAGTGATGTGCAACTAACTTCCAGGCCTGGCCTATAAAAAAAACTTCCATGCACTGCTCTGTTTTCTTCCTCCACCTACCAGAAGGAATTATGGATTCAGTGATGGTTCTCAGGCTACAGGGGATGGTGGAGCAACAGATAGAAGAAGCCTGGATCCCTAAATGACTGTATGGAGAAGGGTCACCTCCTCCCAACACAACCCACATTGAAATGTAAAAATAGCAAATAATATACTTTTACAATGTTAAGCCACTAAAATTTGGAAGTTGTTAGTTCCAGCAGATAACTTATCTTGTACGTTTACATAAGAGTTATATAACATAATTTAAATGCTATGTTGTCATTTGGATCAGACTTAAATAAGCTTCAACATCACTTGAAAATTATTTCTGTTACCATGCCATGAAGAAAACTAAACTGAGTTTTCTCAGTTTGGAGAGCAAATACCATAAAATGAAATGAAGCCAAACTAATTTAGACCAGTTTAAGAATTTAATTGATTTGATTCTCTCTAGCTTATTCACCAATAAATGGAATGTGGTGAAATGATCTTCATATATCTTTCAGATTTTTATGTTCTATTTACATGCGTTTTCAAGAGCTTTGTTCCAACGAGCTTGTTTTGTGATTCTGAGCTCTTTCAGAAAGTAGTTTCATATTTAATACATCATGTTTGATTGTTGCTAAGCATCCATTTGGTGCAAATTAATAACAACACAAGCACTAGCTTCAAAAGCCAAAAACAGGATGGGGCTGGAGCGAGAGACGCTAGACTGACTGCCCTCTGACTTGCAAAACCAGGAGATTTCACATGTGAATCTCTGTAACAATTTGTTTTTCTTTTGTTTTGGCTTCTGCTCTAGTACAGAAGAAAATAAGAATACAAAATTGTGATTGTGAATTTCTTGATGTTGATTAACTCCTCTCTAATTCTTGTGCTAAAAAGAAAACTCATCTGCAGAAGGCAAAAAGGCTGCCAGGTGGTGAAGGATGGCTGATCCAGGACTGAGCTGACCACAACACGAAGGGAAATGAAATGGTTTTGTGCAGTCATATTAGGCACTGGAACCTGCAAATGAAGCCAAGGGTCAGTTACTGAAGGGGAGACACATGTAGGAATATGAACCTGAAGACAGCTGCTAAACCAAAAGATTGAGCAATGGAGGAGCAAGTTCAGGCTTAACAAATAGTAGGAATGACAGCAGGATATTCAACTATGGTGACAGTTTAGGGCTGAATTTGTTTAGCCCATGCAAAACCCAAGCCTGGAAGGCTTCTCCTTACCATTTAGCTCTACCCTGCAAGCTTGCTGGATCCTGAGGGCTTCTTAGTGCTGTGAGTGGTAGAGGCAGCTGACAGGTGGTGGAGGATAACGTAGGGGATTATTCACAAAAAGCAAGTCGATCTTGGCTGAAACAAAGATACAGGGCTCAAATGAAGATCACACATACTGATAAACAGGCAAAGTGCCATTGTTGCTGAAGGAAAATCTTCATCCTGTGCCAGCAGGAAGGAAAGCTAGTGTGGCAGTTGAGTACAGGGCTCCCAAAAGTGTAGCCTGGGGCACTACAATGGCTCCTCCTTTTGTCTCCAGCTGTGGCCAGTGGGAGATATTGATGAAGTCCAGGCTGGGCCATCCTCAGACACTGACCTGGCTCCTCTGCCTGTTCCCTTCAGGTCATGCCACCTCCTCTTTCCTCTTTCCCCTGAGACCTCTCTTCATTATTTTCCCTTCATATTTTCTCTCCTTCTGCCAGAGACTCTTTCCCTAATCAAAGAGTGGGACTGAACAGAAGCCTTTCTATTTCTCACATTTTCTTTTTGTCCCATTTGCATTGGCCAAAGCAAGTCATACACCCTAGCCAAATATCAGTGTGGCAAGCATTATAGTCTTCTTTTAGGGAATAGCCATCATCCTCCACAAGCACATTCTAACCCGTCTTTGGGGGATAGGATTGGACCTGTAGACTCTCAGGATAGGGCCAACCTAATCTAGATGGGAGGATCAAAGGGACAGAGAGAAACGATTTTGATATGAAGCTTGAAAAAATATTGAAGTCAGATACAAAACCCAGAAAGATTTTGGGCTCTGTGAGGAAAGTGAAAAGAAGGTTCATTTGCAAACATTACCAGAATACTTAGATTAGTATTAGTCGATAAAATTTAGTTAATGAATGACCTCTCTGGGTTTGATCAAGTTAGTTTAAAAGAAAGAAATGTTACTGGCTCATTGTTAGGTTGGTGTAAAAGTAATTGCGGTTTTTATCATTAAAAATAATTAATTTTGCACCAACCTAATATATGCAATAGGAACTTTGAGCCTTAGTTTTATGGATTTGGATGGGAATGCTAGAAGAATGTAATAATGAAATCTTTGAGTAAAACTGTATTCTATAAATAAGGAGAGCTCCACAGTTACCAAGATTTGGCAAATATGATTTAAATGTGAGTGGAGGAGTTTCAGTCTACATTTGAATGGAATATTTTCCTTCTTGTTCTTTCCTTGCTGTTATTGTTCCTCCCCTTCCTCCAGTCTCTTCCTCCTTTTCTTTCTTCTTCTACTTATTCTCCTTCCTCGTTTCTTCTTCTCCTTCTTCTTTTCTTCTCCTTCTTTTTCTTCTCTTTCTTCTTTTTCTTCTTCTCTTTCTAATTCCCCCTTCGTCTTCCACTTCCCTCCCCCGCTTCTTCTCTTCCTTTTTCTCCTCCTCCTGCTTCCTCATCCTCAGTCTGCTCAACCTCTCTCCTTCTCCTCTCTTCTTTCCTTCTTCCTTAGTATTCTTTTCCTCATAACTATACTACCACTTTTGAAATTCTTTGACTATTTTGTCAATTCTCAAGGAGTTTTTCAAATGTAGCTTTTTAAATACTAAAAACATCAAAAACAATTGATCTGGTTGTATCAATTAGAATTGTATTTGGCTGTATATAATGGAAAAATCCAAAATAACCATTACGTAAATATACCAGGCTCATTATCCCACATTAAAGATGTCAGAGTTCAGCAGCCCAGGACTGGTTTCATCCTCCATAGTGTCATAAAGTTGACACCGAGAAGGGCAAGGAGACCTGGTAAGGTCACATACACATCAAGTCAGCAGAACTTGGACTGCTGGAAAGCAAGACAAATTTTGTAACTCGAACAATGGAACTTCAAATGATTTCTAAATTTAGCTTATTGTGAACTTGTATTTATTCTCCTCATTGTCCTCTTTTTTTTTTTTTTTTTTTTTATTTCTCTCAGCTCCTTTGTTGGTTTTATCTTCCCTTTGCAGCATCCTTGCAACAAAATATACCACATGGTCTTATTCTCCAGGAAGACAGTAACTGTCAAAAATATAGAAGTCACTACCTCTGAGGTGGTACAGACACTTGCCTATGGTCCTGATGGATCATTGGGAGGTAATAGGATGGATTGCCTAGAACTTCGAAATGGAGTCCAAATGCAAAGAATCAGAGAGAATTCACACAATCACAAAATGCAACACAAGGGACCCATTGACTTAAGGCATTTTTTGGTGCTTCTGGCTTTTTTCTCTGTTAATGACTGTTGGGTTATACTAATATCACAAGTAGGCAGTGGATGTGGTAGAAAAGGATGTGGGCTTTGATTTCAAATCTACTGAACTTATATTCAGATGTTACCTATCTACCAGTTAAGTGTCTTGGGAAAGTTATTTCTATAACCTCACTTTCCTCATGTATCAAATGGAGGTAATAGTCTGCGCTCCACAGGTCTGTTGTCAGGATTAAATGAGATGATATACATAAAATTTTTGGCTCTTCGATTTTAAACAAATAACTACAAACTACAGAAAAGCAAGCCATACAAAAATTTATGTTTACAAAATTAGGTAAATTAGTTATTAATAACTTGAATTTTAAATAATAACTACACTGGTTTAAAACATGCCATCCCCAAAGGGAATGCAAAGTCTTGTTTAAATAAAACAAATCTAATGAGCACACAATTCAAGGAGTAAACTGATGTCTGTTTTACTCATTGCTGGTTCCAGGACTAGAATGGTTTTGGACACATGGTAAGTGTTCAGTAAATATTTGTTGAATGAATGAATATACGAATGAATGAAATAACTTTCTGTTCTGTATGTACTTGGCACCATAGTAGCTGTTGGAAATATAAATGACTCAACTTTCATGCATCTTAGATTCTAAGTCAAGACAAAACAGTAAAATGATTTCAGATATTGATAAATGCTATGAGGAAAATTAAACAGGGTTATGTGATAAAAACTGATTCAAGGAATGTGAAGGAGGCAAAAAGAGGTTGAGATTGGATGGTCAGAGAATTCCTGAGTGATAGGAAAGGGCCAGTTATGGAAAGATCTAGATTTGTTGTTGAAGATTTCCTCAGCAAGCACTGTATATATTTATTTGACTTATGCTAATAGAAATCTATTTAGCTCATTTTGGAAGCATTTGCTTAAGTTATAAGTTAGTCACAAGGTTTATAGTCATAGATGCAGACACTATCCTATATTCTACAAACCTCGGGAATTCTGAGACTTTAGGGTCTCCAAGAAACTATCATTGAAATGGGCAATATTTTCAAAAGCATGTTCCAGTAAACATAAGATGATTACAGATGTATTCCTCAAAAAAAGAGAAAAGGTTCTGTGGTCAAATACACTTGGGAACCAGTCCATGAGCACTAATATATTAAGGTCTTAAGAAGTTCTGAAGCAGGGAAACACATACTACATGTATTCCAATGTTTTCTGAATGTATTTTCAAAATTTTGTTTTATTTTATTTTTTTCTCTGTACACTTATTAACATCAATATGCAGTTTGAGAAATACTGTTATAGCATAAAAGATGAGGCTTTGGTACAAAGGGAGAAGAAAAAGATAACCATTTGCCATACTTGTACACTGTTGATGGGAGTGTAAATTAGTTCAGCCATTGTGGAAGACAGCATGGCAATTCCTCAAAGACCTAAAGACAGAAATACCATTTGATTCAGTAATCCCATTACTGGGTATATACTGAAAGGAATATAAACTATTCTATTATAAAGACACATGCACATGTATGTTCATTGCAGCACTATTCACAATAGCAAAGACATGGAATCAACCTAAATGTCCATCAATAATAGACTGGATAAAGAAAAGGTGGTACATACACACCATGGAATACTATGCAGCCATAAAAAAGAATGAGATTATGTCCTTTGCAGGGACATGGATGGAGCTGGAGGCCATTATCCTTAGCATACTAACACAGGAACAGAAAACCGAATACTGCATACTCTCACTTATTAGTGGGAGCTGAATGATGAGAACACATGGGCACAGAGGGGAACAGCACACACTGGGGCCTACTGAAGGGTGGAGGTTGGGAAAGGATCAGGAAAAACAAATTATGGGTACTAGGCTTAATACCTGGGTGATGAAATAATCTGTACAACAAACCTCCATGACACAAGTTTACCTATGTAACAACCCTAAACTTGTACCCTTGAACTTAAAATAAAAGTTGAAAAAAAGAAAGATAATCCTTTGTCATAAGCCTTGCAATTCCAAAATGGGATATTTACACAGAAACCTAAATTAAACTTACCAGAAACTTAAAATAAGCTCCAGGTATCATATTTACATACATTGCCTACTTTGACTAAACTGTTGACCTGACAAGAGAGATGCTCACATTTAGTTTTTGCATACTAGAGGTTTTTAAAGTTGCTCTGCTTTGACAGTGGGATGTATTTGTATTTCCTCTATTTTTTTATGAGAATTAATGACAGTCATGTCTATCTGTTTTTTTTTTTTAAATTTTGTTTCATTTTGTTTTGTTGGTGTAAGGCAAGCAGTGGAATATGCCAGAAATTTCATGAGCTTTGAACATGGGAACACCACACTTAGCTCTATAACTCCATCACTTGCTAGAGGTGGTTTTAGGCAAATTACTCAAACTTTCTGAACTTCACTTTTCTCATCTGCAAATGGGGATTGTAATAGCCATATCCTATCTTTTGCGGAATAAATCAAGCTGGTGTAAAGGACTTGCAGGAGAATGTCATTCTAGCCACTTTCTGAAATGTTTGCCTGGGTACTCTAGAGTCTTTGCTCTGAAAATCTTTTTAATCCCCCACTGGAGATTCAATGGAAAAAAAAAAAAGGAATGTTTGCTGTTTGTTTCTATAGTGATGATTCATGGAGTGCTGATTTATTGAATCAATTGGTGAAGAAGTAAAATTAATGTCTTATTATATAGGTGTGAAAGAAGCTATTCAGTCAATGCATAAGCAAGGGCTTATCTAGATACTTTATCTCACCCAAACCAAGCTAACAAGAGTCCCTGGCCAGCAAAAGAGTTTCTCTTTAGTTCCCTAAATGTTCTATAGATGTAGACAATCTCAACAACTAACAACTGAATTCATCACATCAGCTGCATAATAATAACTATGGATGTTCTCCAACTATTGTTCCCATGACAGAATCAGTGAGAGGATTTGGCATGCCTAGGTCTTAGATGACTATACTATTTCCAGTGGACCACACACAACCAAGTGAAACAACAACATAATGTTGGTAAAACTGATTAGGTTAAGAACACTATTTTAGAAGATTGTTTAACAAACATATTTTTAGGCCTTAGAGAATGTTCATGAAGGATTTTAAGCCCACTTGTGTGGAGGACTCCCGTATCACATAATGTAAGTGCTTAGGAATTACCTCATGAGTCATTCCTAATATTAACCAAAAGTTGAACTAGTGGTACGTTCTTTTGGTTTGATTGTTTAGTTTTAATCTTAGAGTTGATTTTAGAGCTGTGGAATGTAAAAATGGAACCATACTACTGGCATGAAGAGAGGAAAGCAGTGCATCATGGGGACTAGGTGAGTTGGATCATTCCACTGCATATTCTTCCTTCTTCTAGGACACTGTGCTTGCTGGTAGAAAATGAGTACAGTTATTTAATGCATCTCTTTCACTAGAATGTTGTAGGAAAAATAAATTGTGGTCAGATTAGGAAGAATCCTAGACTTTAGAGGCCAGAGACATAATTTTGGTGTTGATTCTACCATCTATCTACCTTAGGCAAGTTACTCCCTGAGCCTTACTTTGCTCTTCTATAAAATCATGACTTCACTGATCATTTCTAAGACATCTTTCAGTGTTCTAATTCTATCATAGTCCAAAATCCATAACCTTTTCTTTCTTTTCTGATTTTTCAAGGCATTCAGATATCTTGCTTTTTTGCTGCTTTTCTACTGATTTGCTTCATGTTAAGCCTTACAAGAAGCCCAAGTTATTTCAGTCTCCACAGGGCTACTACTGGAGTATCAGGAGAGAGGTGAGCTGGTATTTGTGATAGTAGAGGCAAAGCCCCCTTTTCCTGAATCACAAAATTCATGAGATTGAACCTTTAGGTTTAAGCGTTGGTCTTTTTGTATACCTGCTGCAGGCACTGTATTGGATTCCAATACCTGGCAAAAGTAAACTTGATCGATAATTGATGACTTTCAGGCCAGGTGTGGTGGCTCACCCCTGTAATCCCAGCAATTTGGGAGGCCTAGGTGGGTGGATCAGTTGAGGTCGGGAGTTTGAGATGGTGAAATCCCATGTCTATTAAAAATACAAAAATCAGACGGATGTGGTGGTTTACGCTTGTAATCCCAGCTACTCGGGAGGCTGAGACAGGAGAATTGCTTGAGCCTGGGAGACAGAAGTTGCAGTAAGCTGAGATGGCACCATTGCACTCCAGCCTGGGCAACAGAGTGAGTAAGACTCCATCTCTAAATAAATAAATAAATAAAATAAAAATGTAAAAGAAAATTGGTGACTTAAAAATTGTCTTTTACCATCACCATCTTCTCTGACCTGAACAATATATCAGGCATTACTTAGTGAGAAAAGTTAAATAATTTGTCTCTGTTGTTGAGGTCTTCGTATTCCAGCTACAGTAAAAAGGCTTGCACAGGGAAGTAGATGATAACGTAGACAAGAGGATAGCATGAGTGTTCAACTGTGTGGGATTGGAAATAAGTACATGAAAACTCCTACAGGGGAGTGGTTGCCGTGGAAAAAAATAGTTTGGATAACACTTCCTGGGGAAACTGAATGCTAAACTTTGAAGAGTGGGAAGATTTAGTATGAAAGTGGCAGATATAATAACAATCGAGAAAAGTTATAAGGAAAAAATATAAAAAGGTGATGGGTAGAGACACTGATTTCCCATTATCCACTCATCTTGTGAACTAAACCTTGTCAAACAGTGTCTTCAAGCCAAAACACAATCCACTGGGGCATACATCCAAGGATGGGGAACTTTCCTGAAACAAAAGGGAAAGGGAATTTGCATAGGAAAATATAATTCTGCCTGAAAGCAGAAAATCCAGTAATTAACTTGACTTTTCCTTAGCAATTGTAGCAATTAAGTTTATCCTAGGGCCTAAGAAACTTTTGGGTTATAAGGGAATCCTAGTGGCTGCACTTGACTGGCTAAGTTCATCTCTTAGATAATGTGTCTTTTTTCTGGGCATGTGGGTGAGAATCAGAACCTTCTTTCAGTATGAGGTGGAAAGGTGGGTGAAGTTACTTCAGGTTCCATGACTGTTGAGAAAGGTATCAGTCATAGTAATTTTTTTCAAGCTAGAAGAGCCATTAAGAGTACCCAGGACTAACAAACCTGTACTTTCTGCACATGTATCCCAGAACTTAAAGCATAATAAAAATAATAAAAAAGAGTAGCCAGGTCTTCATTTTATATATGGGAGAATAAGGCCCACAGAAGTTTGGGTAACTTATCCAAAGTCATCATAACCATAGGTACATGAGAACCTCTGGGTTATAATTTTGCTGTCATGCTGTCATGTCATTCTTTTAATGAAAATTATTGGCATTATTTTTCCTATCCCTCTTCCATAACAATAAAATCCCTTTCTGATCCTGTCCTAAAAAACACAACCATTTTTTAGCACCCCATGTATGCCCCAATTCTTATGTCCTTAGATACTAACCTGAAGAAAAATTTCACAAAGAATACATATTTCTTGTGGGAGTATTTAAAAATATAGATAAGAACAAAAAGGAAAATGAAAAACCATCTTCAAGTCTGTCCCTAGAGAAAACCATAGCTATATACTCCATGTATCCTTCCTATACATATTACAATATTAAAATATTATAAACATATTTTAATCTAAAAATGGAATTTTACTATTTTATAGTATGCTATTTTTCATATAATATTTGTAAGCAATTTTTCATGTGAATGTATATACTCCTACAGCCCCATTCTTGACTCTGCATAAAAAAGGAATTGGAGTCATTTCTGGTGAATTGCTTAAACCCATTCCATAAAATGCAAAGTTTCTCCAGAAATACTGACCCTGCTTGAAAAAAATGCAGTTGGCTGTAGATATACAGAAATATGAAGCTCTTCCCCTTCTAAAATCTGGTGGTATTATCAACTCCTATTTTAAGCTTGTTTATGGAACTAGAATAATACTGAACATAGATATATAAAGGTGATTACAGCAGTTCAAGTTTGACCTTTGAAAAATCTTTCCCTGTATAAACAAAGTCTGGAATGTTTTAAAACCTCTAAGCCAGTCAATGTCTTTTTTTATTTATCTTAAACCTGAGTCAACAAGGAATGCCCATTTTATTTAAAGAGTAGGAAATGAAAATGCCTTGGTTCCTTAACCATAAATGAAGGAGGTATCTCTGGACACCATGGGTTCCTTGCCTCGAATCTTCTGCTGTACTCTCAGGGTCCTGCAAACCCGGCCTCATCCTATAGCCCTACCTGATTCCTCAGCATTGGTGGATACGCTCTCACAATTCTGCTTAGGGTGTTTCTTCACTGTCTCACACCCCTGCTGATCTCATTCCCACTTCCATATTTTTATCCAATAAGATTTTCCATGAAACATCCATCCTCTCCTGTTTCAACCCCATCCTTGCTTGCAGGCCCAGTTGCGCAGCTTCCCCAGTGCAGCCATCCTGGTGAGATTCATCCCACACTTTACACTCTTATCTAGAACTTGCTGGCTCCGAGAGTAAATCTGGTGTGGTGTCACATGTCCATATTTTTTTTTTTTTTTTTGTCCTTTAGTTTGTATCTCCTCTAAGCTTTCTGACTCCTTTTGATAAACGTTTGTTTTAGCTTTCAATTGTGTTTTGCACAGCAATGTGCACATTACATACTAAATACTCAGGAAATGTGTGTTCATTTATGAATGATTGGGGGAGGGAAGAGAATCCTATTTCTGCTTATTTCTTCTTAGATGTTAGATCTTAGAAAAGTTCCTTAACCTATCTGAGGTTCCTTACAATCCTGAGAACGAAGTGGAAACACTGACCCTAGAAGGCTGTCAGAAAGAAAGAAGGGGTTCAATGAGAAGAGCATGGGGTACAAATAAATTCAAAAAATGTCATCTACCATCAGAAAGTCCAATGAGCTTGCTTCTTTGACTTCATTAAAGCCCCAAGAAACTCAAATATGACCTAGACTCTAAAATTATTATAAAATTCTAACACTTGAAAATATTTTCCAGCATTCTCAAAAGTAAATCTATTTTATATATATAGTATATACAGAAGGACATATGTAACCATAGTACATATAAAAGATGGCTTGACTGTTACTATAGTCCATAGCCTGCTCCCAAGACTAGAAATAAGTTTGTTTCTTTGAATATTCTAGACTTTCTTCATCCCTGAACTTTACATGCACACACACACACACACACACACGCACACACACTTGCATGTAATAGCTGTATTAGAGAGGATGAGATTTGGCCACATATAATCTTAAATTTTACAAAATAATTTCTTAAGTAAAATATAAATATCTTTGTCTCTCACATAAGAGAGGTCCTGAGATAGTCAGTGGCGATGTCTCCAGGGCAGCAGGAACTGAATCTTCTCCCTGCTGCTCCACGATTATTAGCACATGGCTTTAACTTTCTAATGCAAGATGGCTCTTTGAACTCCCTTCACCAGAAGAAGGAAAAGCAAAGGAGGGCCAACTTCCTTCCTTTACAGGGCCTCCTAGAAGTAGCACACTTCCACTCACTTCTCATTGGTCAAACTATACTGGCATTGCTTTACGTAGCTACAAAAGATACCTGGAAATGTTATCCTTTAACTGGATGGTAATTTGTTCAGAAAAAATGAGAGTTATTTTACTAAAGAAGAAGGGAAACATGTATATTGTAGATGCTATTACAATGCCTATAATTCAATATCTTGCAATCATAAAATACACTTTCTATAGCTTCTCTGCTTAGTTCAAATAGATATGAAATAGCAAGAAAAATGAAGGTTATGGAATTCCTAGAATGAAACCCAGAGTGGGTAAGTTAGTAATAGTAGTAAGAAACTTTAAAACTGAAATTTTAAATGATAGAGGTATTTCAGAGATCAGGTAGGGAAAGAAAAATAATTAAGGAGATGATAACTGAAGAAGCTTCAATACTTCCAAATAGTAAAACTTTCGAAGTGTTGGGTTCACTTTCTCTTAAAGTATGAAGTTTGACAGTAGGAAATTCAATGAAATGGCTGGGATCTTATCTCCAAATTGAAAATATGGTACTGTAAAAATAGTTTCCTCTAGTTCTTAGTTAAATTACGAAGGAAAGGAAGAAAGAAAGAAGAAAGGAGGGAGGAAAGGAAGGGAGGGAAGGAGGAAAGAAAGAAAGGAGAGGGAAGGAAGAAGAAAGGAAGGGACAGATTGGGATTGGAAAAATAAATTAGTTTTAGCTCCAAATAATGAAACGTTCATTAACATTCACATTAAGTTGTAAAAGAAGCAAGAAACTGGAATATCAGGAGAGTTTCTAGATTATTAAATAAGCATATTATAAAACATAATATATAATATGATCCCATTTTTTATGAATGTCACATTCTTACAACTTTTCTATACATTTGAAGTTATTTCCAAACAAATTTAAAATGAGTGAAATGAACATGAATACCGCAACAAGCTATCACCACACTCTTGTTAGAATGGCTGTTATCAAAGAGACAAGAGGTAAGGGCATGGCGAAAGTGTTGGCAAGGGTGTGGAGAAAAGGGAACTCTTGCACATTGTTGGCAAGGATGCAAATTGATACAGCTATTATGGAAAACAATATGGAGGTCTCTCAAAAAATTAAAAGTAGAACTACTACATGATTCAGTCATCCCACTTCAGGGTATATAAATGAAATAAAATGAAGAAAATGAAATTAGTATATTGAAGAGATATCTGCACCCTTATGCATTATTCACAATAGTCGTGGAATCAACATGTGTCCATCAACAAATAAATGGATCAAGAAAAAATATATTATATATACGATCGAATATTATTCAGCCTTAGAAAAGGAAATATTGCCATTTGTGACAACACAGATGACCCTACAAGACATTATGCTAAGGGGAATAAGCCAGACATAGAAAGATGAATACAGCAATAGCTCATTTGTATATGGAATCTGAAAAAGTTGAAGTTACATAGAACCAGAGAGTAGAGTAGGAGTCGGGGATACCTGGAACTAGAGGATGGGGAAAATGGGTATGTGTTGGCCAAAGGATACAAACTCTTAGTTATAAGACGAATAAATTTTGGGGATCTATTGCATGGCATGGTGACTACAGTTAATAATACAGTATTATGTACTTTAAGTTGGCTAAGATAGTAGATATTAAGTGTTCTCACTACAAAAAAAGTGGTAATCATGTGAGGTGATGGATATGTTAATTAGCTTGGTTGGGGTAATCATCTTACAATGCAAAAATATATCAAATCATCATATTTTACACCTTAAATATATACAATTTTTATTTTGTCAATTATACCCTCAGTGAATCTTGTGGGGCAGGGGAAGACAATATATGTTTGTTAGATATATAGAAAAATAGGTAATGGGTGGTATACACAGGTATACACAGAAATCAGTGTATAGATAGATGGATACAGAATTTGAAAGCTGGGGTGGGTTGGGGGAGCGCGAGGGGGGTTTGTAAATGAGCATTCTGCCTTCTCATGGAAACTGAAAGCTAAATATTCAAAGTATATGCGTAGACTGCCTGACAGCATTAACTTAAGGCTGGTTAAGGGAAAGAACTGAAACTAAATACACTAAAACCATCAACAGTGGATATCTTTGAATTGTAAGGTTATGGTGATCTCTATTTTCTTTGTACTTTTCTGTATGTTCTAATCTTTCTGATTTCATTGGTAATGAATAAGAATTTGTTCTATGTATTTATATGTGAATATAAATATATATTATATATTCTGTAATATATAATATATATTCTATATTATTTATAGAATATATAGAATATATATATATATATAATATATTTATATATCTATAGACCCCAGTCTATTCATCTCAGGCAACTGAATTTATCTAGAGTACTCAAGGGCTGTATGTAACACTCCTGCAGTTTTAGGTAAGACCATGACTGAGACTGGTAGTTCTTATTGTGCTAGAAAGTTTTAATGGCAAATGGCTCATTGGAATTGTATCCATCATAGAACCATTGGGCAGCTACATGGAGGAAAACTTCTATATCAGCTTAAAAATGTGTGTTAATCAGGAGTTTGAGACCAGCCTGGCCAACATGGTGAAACCCCATCTCTACTAAAAATATAAAAATTAGCCGGGCATCATGGCGCATACCTATAATCCCAGCTACTGAGGAGGCTGAGGCAGGAGAATTGCTTGAATTTGGGAGGCAGAGGTTGCAGTGAGCTCAGATATCGTGCCACTGCACTCCAACCTGGGCGATACAGCAAGACTGCATCTCAGGAAAAAAAAAAAAAAAAAAAAAAAAAAAAAAAAAAAAAAAAAAAAAAAGATGTTAAAATTATTTTTCAAAAGAATTCAGAATTTTTTGAATGATAATTAATGCATATACTGTTTCGAAAGCCAAGTTGCCATCAACAGCTATTAAGCTAATCTTTTTTTACATTGACCTCTCTAGCTTCTGAGGCCTGGGCTTAGCCTCCTCCTCTTGAAGGCTCCCTGAACACTCAGCCATCAACCCCTCTTCTGACCCTGAAGTGCTCAAATTTGGACCTTGGCATCTGCTCCTCTGTGACGTTAGTTACCTTTTTATAGCTGAGTGTTCTGCTTCTCAGAGTAATTGTACGCCAAATACCCAGGAGATATGAGGAGACTGCCTGACCAACAGGAGGTTATGGCTGGTGCCAGGTTAAAGGATTTCAAACAACAAATTGAAACAGAGAGCGTAGGGGTTGGCGTCTTATATGGTAGGGACTTGATGGACTTAACGAAAGTGGAGGACTTACTATTTCATTAAGTCCAGGCACTGGATGGTTCAGAACACAGGTCTGAAACCCAGCTGCCTGGCTGTATGGGATTACCCTCTGCCTCAGTTTTCTCATATGTAAAGTGGGAATAATTACACTGTTCATGTCAAAGAGTTGATGTTAGAATTACAACAAATTAATACATGTAGAGCGCCTAGAGTAGTATTTGGCACCCAATACATGTTAGCTCTTATTATAAGAATAGCATGTTTCTTTTCTCATTGTAAAAGTAATTCAGAAAGTTTAAAAAACAGATACAAGGAAAAAGAAGGAATTAAAAATATCCCAAATTCTCAATGCTCAGATATGAAGTCCTCAGTTATAATCACTGTTAATATTCTGATTTTCTTGAATTTGATTTTCTCTCTCCCTCTCCTCCTCTCTGTATGTATTTATATATATTTAATTCCTTTTATCAAAAAAGATATAATACCATAGAGAACTTTACAGCTTGTCTTTTGTACTTAACAATATGGTAAGCATTTTTTCACATAATTATTTATATGAACACTTACAAATGTTCTAGTATTACTTGGAAAAGAACTAAACCAATAAGGGCAGATTTGGCAGTTTGAAGTTTAAATGTCTTTCAAATGTGTCCATAAAGAGAATGAAAACATGAAAAAATGTAATTTTCTATTCTAAATAGTCAAGCAGTAAAATTAGAAAATGTCAAGAGATTGTGTATTGAGCTTTTAAAGTACTAAAAATAGTATTAACAACATTGAGAAATCTGGCCCTGTTCTCCTTTTAGGAGGAATTTGATTACTTAATTTTATAAAATAAAGTATTAAATTATTTTCCCTCATTTTTAATTTCATGTGTATTTATAGAAAAAGAAATTGTTGTACTTTATCCAGAGAGCAGAAAAGATTTTGAGCTCATGCATTGAATACGTTTATAAATTTAGTCATGATCTGACCAAAGCACTTGGGTTCCTCTAGCTATTTGGGAGACTCCAGCACCTTGCCAGGTGAGAGAGAGGATGGTCACCCTCCGTGGAGGAAGTGCTTCCCAGGACTGTCTGCTGGGGGAGGAAAGCATGATGCAGTGCAGGTGAGCCTTTGAAGGAGGTAGCAGCTGGAGCACCAGTGATATGGATTTCGGCTCTTCCCACAGCTCAGGAGTCAGGTGCATAGGGTCCAATCCTGTCACCTGACTAATTCTGTAACCTCAGACAAGTCATTAACCTCTGGGTGCATCACTTTCCTCCTAATTGTGCCTCCCTCATAGAGTTCTAGTGAACTATATTAGACTACACATAAGATGCTCAGACAGGGCCTGGCCTACACAGAGTATGCACTCCATAAAGAGCATATATATATGTATATATGTGTATATATATAATGCGTGATATTATACATAACATTAAAATGTAATAGAAATATCAAAAGTTGATGAAATCAGCTCTTTACATTCTGATCCATATATTTAATGAATTTATATTTTGGTGACGTAAGCTATTTTGTATGGAGACAATGTCTAATACTGTGTGCCTCTCTCCCATAGTTTCATGATACAACTATCAGAACATTTTTATTTGTCCAGTGCTTCTCCAGAAAAATTGCTTAGACTTAGAGGAGGTGTTGGCAGAGGCCTATCACATTTGATTGACTTCCTTACGTCGGAAGGAGAATGCAATGGTAACGTGTCAAGGAGCTTTGAGATCTGTCCTCGTTCAAGGACAGACTACTTGGCTACAGGACCCAGAACCGTAAAAATATAAGATTCAAAGATATAGGTTTAAATCAAATCTGAATTCTGATCACCGAAGCAAATACCTAATGCTGTCTAAACCTGGGGACTATTGTTTTCTTGGCAGTATGGCTACTATAAACCGTGGCTTAACAGAATGTGAGTTCCTGAGCTCTTTCCCCGCAGGCGTGTTGACAGCATTTCCACGCTTCCACACAAACATCGCTGATGTTCCTTGCACTTATGTGGATTTCTGAAAAACACTCTGAGTTTGGCCTTACCACAGAAGATGACTTTGGGGAGAGTGAGGCAGAGTAACCATTGGCAGTCATGTTTCATGTCTCCGTGAAGGTTGACCGGCGTTGACCTTTCCTGGCAGCATCCCAGTGGTCTGCATTTGGATAGTTGTCAGTATCCTGAACCCAGTTAAAGGAAGAGAGAAGCCCAGGTTTTGGAGGGCACATTGAGGTTTATCCGACCTAAACATCCACCTGAAACAGGCTGCCATACAGTCTCTGCCCAAAGATTTCTCACAAAGTAAAACTTTCCCATGCACAAGGTAAACCCCTATTCGCTATTGCATGAATTCGTATTATTAAATCCCTCTTTTATGTGAAAGTGGGGTCTCCTTCCATGTTGCTCTCACTGGTACTTTCTGCCTTTGTACATTGACATTGGGTAAATGGATGATGTCTTGACCACATTTCATATTTCCCAATGCTGAAGATAGCTGTCACATGTTTCTGTGTTTTCTAAAGAAGTCCAAGTTAAAAATGTCCATTTTCTCTAACTGTTCCTCATATAACTTGACTTCTAGACTCCTTCTATCTTGGTTTCCCAGCAGCAAACACTTTCTAGTTTATTATTTTCTCCAGTAAAATGTGGCTTTTGTTCCAGCAGAGGCCTGGCCCATGCGGAGCACTGAGGCCATTGCTTCCAGTGATCTGTTGGGGTTTTGTTTTGTTTTGTTTTCTAGCTGCTGTGTCATGATCTTGGCTCACATTGAGCCTGCCTTCAATAAAACCCCTGGATCTTTTCACAGGACTCCTGCCAAGCCACAGCTCCTCCCTCGATATTTGTGGAATTGATAGTTTAAAAAACAACATTCACATTTTTTTCATATTATAAAAGCAATACACAGTAATTGTAGGAAATTTAGAAAATGTAGTTAAGTAAATATTTTTAAAAATCAGCAATAATCCCACTATTCAGAGAGGTCTGCAGCTGATACTCTGGTGATTATCAGGGGTAGCAAACTCAGATACCAGCAGGGGCCAGGCAAATGTGATAGATGCATGAAGAAGGTTGGGAGTGAGACACTAGGGCATAAGCGGACCAGTTGCCATTTAAAAATGCCAGTCATTATTCAGCTCCTGGCTACCAATTGCTGTCTAGGAGTGAGGGCTCCAAAAAGCCTGAAACAGAAAATCTAAATGTTTTCAAGAGACATTGTAAATGCAGAATTTTATAAGAAATCTCCTTATTAAGTATTAGCATCACATTTATGTTGACCAATGAATTTATATCTTTAGACCTTCTTGGGTCCTTGAGCTGCTAGTGATGTGGCCCCTCTGGTGTATATCCTTTCCTTTTGCCTTCTTTCCTCTCTCCATCTCTCAGAAAAAAAATGGGCTTATTCTCCATTATGTAACAACTGGCAGTAACGTGTGATCATGTGAGTTAACCCTAGATATCTTTGCATAGCTGACCACTCCTTTTTGGCTTCCCTCTCATTGTCCCTAATATCCACACAGAGTCATTTCTTTCCTATTTTCCACATAGCCTTCTCATTTCCACTGCACAGTTTGTGCTGGGTTAGATCCCTGCCTGAGCTCCACTCCACGTTCACATCTATCACTCCATGATTTGGCCCCACGCGCCGCCTCTCTTTACTGTGCTCCTCATTCTCAGGCTGCAAAAAAGATAAGCCTTTGGAGTCCAAAGGACCCATGTTCAAACCCAGCTCTGCTCTTTAATAAGCAGTATAACCCGGTGGAAAATTGCTTTGACCTCTCCAAAACCCAGTTTTCACAGCCACAATGCTGGAAATAATAATAATGCTTACCTTGAAAAAGTAGTTTAGAGGATTAATAATACTGTATCTAAAGTATCTCAGGAAATTGCAGCTGTTATAATAATATTATACTTGGTTTTAATCATCTATGAGTGTCTATAACTGTTCTCCCCAACTTGATTAGGAAATAATGGCCACCTTAAAATATTCACTGAGCAAATGAAGAAATTCAAAAATGATTAAATGAAGAAAGGGAAAAGCACAAGCAGGCTGGAAGATCCAAGTTATTCTTAAAGATAGAGAGATAGGGAAGTACTCCAAACCAAGAAAGGAAGAAAAGCACTCACACTGGGGAACTGTTTCTTTCCTGACTGACCCTGAATTTTTATGTTACAGAGAAATGCTGGCATTAGAACAAGTGCCTCCTCAGACTAATATTGATTTTAACCATTAATTACTAAACAGCTTGTGTACTCTGTGATTTTTCCAATATGTGGGAAACAGACTTCTCCACTCAGCCTTCTTGGAAATGTTTCATCACACTAGAGACGTGTCCCTAACTTATCCAGTGGCCGACCTTTCCCTGAACACCTAAAAATACATACATTGCAGTGCCAGCTTCTGGACAGATGCTCACCTCACCCTGCTCATTGGAAGCTCCACCTAAGCCTTGTTGCCAGGAAATGCCACAAGGCCTGTGGGGCAGCTTTGTAGGCTCAATAGGTATGTTTTAAGTAAATGGTTGGCCAAAAAAATATTCATTGGAAGGAGATAAAAAAATCTCTTATTCACCCTCTCCCTCACTCTCTGCACTTTACTAGCTGAATAATCCTGTGGAAAATTAGTTGAATATTTCTGAAACTTAGTTCCTCATCCATAAAACTGGGATAATAATAACTATTTCACTCTCAGTATTAGTTAGGTTGCCTTTGGCTGTAAGTAAAAGAAATCCTGACTAAAAGTAGCTTAAACAATAAGGACATTTATAATCTTAAATAACAAGATGTCTAAAAGTAGATGATTCAGAAGCCTGTTGATGTCTGGGCCCTAAGGCAGCCTCTCTGTCCTTCTCTTGGTTCCTGTCATGGTCGTACGATGGCAGTCATCACATCCCCTCATGGCAGCGTGACTTTTCTAACGCAGGAACCAAAGGGCTCTCCTGTGTGTTTTTTTGTTGTTGTTTAACTTAAGGAGAAAAAGCTTCCCTAGAAACCACCAGAAGATTTCTTTTTAAGTTCCATTGGCCAGACATCAACCACATACCCATGCCTAAACTGGGACAGAAGGAATTATTATGATTGATTCATACCAATCGTGGGCCATCCCCTGGGGCTGGAGGAAAGCATTAGGCTCCCTTCCCTGAGCACCTTGCATCCTTATATCTGAACAAAATGGGATGTCGAGCATCCAGGAGAAAGAGGAAATGATTGTTAAATAATAGCTAATAGTGATCACTATAATTTATTGCTGGGTAGCCATGTGCCAAGCTCTGTCTTAGAGACTTTTTGTGTGTGAACACCTCATAATGCATCTCTATGACTTAAGAGCTGGCATTCACATTTTACAGACAGGGAAACAGAGCCTTGATAGGTTAAATCAATTTTCCAATGTCACACAGGTAGCAAGCTGGCAAGTAGAAAGGCCGGGCTTTAAAGCCAGGCAGATGGTTTCCAAATCCTATGCAACGAAGCCTCAATCTATGCTAGCCTCCCCTATAAGGGTCTGCCACTCCCTCCACTGGGCAAAGACAACCTTGAACCATCCAAAATAAGGTCTTAGATGTGAAGTGAGTACATGAAGACGGGGTAAGCGCTTAGGTTGCCAGGGCAACAATATGGTTACCCACCTAGTGGATAGTTTCTACTGACAACATTGATAATACATCCTGCTTATTGTAGGCTAGGGATCCTTATGACCTATCTCAATCAATCATTATAACAACCAGCAAGTTCAATTTTCTTCCCCTTAGGCTAAAATAGAAAATGAGGCTCAATTAACTTGCTCGAGGAGGTAAGAACCTAGATTTGAACTCAGTTTTGCTTGATTCCAAGGTCCATGCTCTTTGTTCCTGCACCCCTCAGCTTATTAAAACATTTAATAAATGAATAAAGTTTACATCTACATCAGCCAGGAATCAGTCCGCCAACATGTAGGGAATATTCCCCACTGAAATATCAACCAGGAAGAGTAACCCCCCCAGGACACAGGAATTATGAAGCTGTGATTCATTAATAATTAACCAACAGATTTAATCATGAAGAAAAAATAATATTTATGTAGCTGGTCCTTCCAATAAAGCTGTCGAGAGTTTGTTTCTACTTCTGTTAAGACGTTTATTGTATCTTCACAGTTGATTGTGAATTCATTGGTGTCCTGATCTCACTTTGAGATGGTAAGCTCCCTGAAGACAAACCATTTTTTCCCTTCTCTCTTGATCTTTTCATGCTCTCTAGCACAACCTAGTAGTTGCTCTATGCTCAAGAACTACATGTGGCATATTTTTAAATAACATTTTTATTTTGGTATATTTTGGATTTACTGAAAAGTTGTAAAGATTGTACAGAGAGTTGCTATAGACTCTTTACTGTTTTCTTAGTTGTCACTTCACACAACCTTCATATATTTGTCAAGACGAGCAACTTGACATTGTTTCTAAATTAACTAAACTACAGAGTTTCATCAGATGTCATTAATTTTTCCACTAATGCCCCTTTCTGTTCTAAGATCCAATCTAGGATACCACAATACACAGTATGTGTAGCATTTTACTTTGAAGACAGTTTATTACTTTAACGGTCTAAATGTGGTAATCATATATATATATATATGTAGAGAGAGAGAGAGAGAGAGAGAGAATTTTTATTTATAATAATATTAAAAATAGCCAGGATTTACTAAGTTCTTACTATGCACCAGACACAATTCTAAGAAGTTTATATTTATTATGCCATTTTTTTCCTTACAAATACTCTATGAGGCAGGTACTATTAGTAGCTCCGTTTTATGCATAGGAAACTAAGGCAGGCAGCCTTCATGTCCCTTAGCTTGTAGGAGCCGTGATTCAAAACCAGTCAGACCCTCACATGCCCTATCTAAATGCAATATTTTAGAATCAGCTGCAAAGATGTGAAAGGAGTATTAGGTGGCTTAAAAATTTTTTTTTAACTAGTGTGTTATGGTGAAAGGTAAGGCTGGAATAGTTGCTGTTCTTTTCAGACTTATTTTTCAGGGCTTCTGTTTTCCCATTCACCTCCTACAAATGGAGGAAGGGCAGTATGCAGAGGCTGTGAGACTTTTGCTAAAAGAGAACTGAAGGTCCTGACGCCTCATCTCAAACTTCTTCCGGTCTCATGTACTAGAGTGTCACATCCAAGCCTGGGATATAAATGATAAGTGAATGTGGTTGATCATCATTTTTCCCCTTGCTAAACCTCACCCAAGTGCTCTCACGCTGAAAGAGCAGAGGTGTTGAAAGAAAGAATGGAGGAGAACTGGCAGAGCACCATGGCGAGGCTCAAAGGGCAGGCTGGCATCTCCCTGGCACAGGATGTTCCCAGTTACAGCTACTTGAGCTCCATTTAATTTACAATGGGGAGACTAATAAAATATTAGCAATTAACAACACATCGCAAAAATTCTCAGAACTAAACTATTGTCCTTTGAACTCACAATTTTTCTCTTTCCCCTTACTATTCAACACAATGCTTGAGAGAACCACTTTTCATTTGAAAATTCCTGTTGTAGGCATAGAGATTTATTATCATAGGTTTATAGTTATGGTTAGTGGCTAATAAATTACTGCATAAATGGGCCCTCATATTTTTTTTATTAAGTATGGTAGCAGGGCCAAGAGTTAAAAGGAGAATGAGAGGCTGCAAAAATAGCTCATCACGAGATCTTTCCATCCATTCATTACTCATTCAACAAAAAAATGCTGTGTCCCTGTATGTGCCCAGCACTAAGTCATGTTCTCTATGTAGAAGGGAAGCTATATATGAGACTAAATCATCAGTCTAGTGTTATAGTTCCTATTTAAGAAATATCTATGTACAAGGCTTTACAAATTGCCCATCACTACCCATAAGTGGTACTTAAACTAATTCTACAGCTTGCAGACAGCAATACATGAAATGGAACAGAGTAATGTTGAAAATATCTGGTCCATCACACACATTAAATCAAAATATTCTTTCATGAAACTTTCATTTCAGTCACATATAGGTTGTATGTGTGTGAGAGAGACAGAGAGGAGAGAGAAAAACAGGAATATATTTCTTACTATTGATTTTAGTCAAAGAAGCTTCAATGGCATTGTTCAGTTGGGAAACAAATGTGGAAGTGGGAAATTCCTCCTGAAGTGGGTGGAGGAAGACAGGAAGAGTCTCCATGATGCTTGAGTTGGGTCTTGAATAATAGTTTTTTACCAGGTGGATTATATGATGAAGGATGTGCTAAACTAACAACAGCAGAATGGGAAAGGCACAGGAAGGCCCAAAAGCTTGTGATATTATGATCACTACAAGTTCTGCCTTTCTCCTAATATTTGAGAGCTATGGAGCTTATGCACTGTCAGATGACCAGAGAGAATTACTACCTTGTGTGTGCCTGAGAGCAGAACTTCTCAAATTTAATGTGCACTCGAATCACCTGGGGATGTTGTTAAAATGTGCAATCTGATTCAGGAGGTCTGGGATGGGCCCTGACACTGCATTCTAACAAGTTCCCAGGTGATGTTGATGCTGCTTATCCAGGCACTATGCCTTGAGAATCAAGGCCTGTTCTTATAAGGAGAATGAGAAAGCATTGTTTTCCAGTGTTCTGATTTTATTCCAGGACTATATATGATCCCTGTGATCTGCCTAGATGTAGGCAGCCTTCTGGTGTCTGGGAATGCAGGGAGTTGCAGAACCAGGTAAAATGCTGTCTAACAGTCATTGAATACTACTATCTGGCAGGTGCTGTTTTAGGTCCATTATGGGTAGGTTCTTATTAGAAAATATAACAAGCTGAAAGGTAGGCACTATTATTATTGCCGTTTTATATATAAGGAAATTCAGTAACTTGCTTGAGGTCATAGGATGTGGTAGAGCAAGAATTGGAATCCCAGGCTCTTACCAGTATAGTTATCCTTTGCTATCTGAGTGGCTGGAACTGAGAGTGCACTCAGTTCTGTCTTTTTAGATTTTTCTTCTACAAATGGCAGTATAAGCACTTATGAAACAAAGTGGAAATAGCACATACTTCACTAGGTTGTCTTAAGGGTTAATATAAATAGTGCATATAAAGCACTCAGGTTACTGTCTGACAGCAGGAGGCCTATAAATCACTGTTATTTAGATTACATTTTTGGTTATGAGACCAGAAATGTCAGAGGGTTTAGAGCCAGACTTCCTTCTTCTCCCCACCCCAAACAATTCCCTAATCTTCTCATACAGTTGTCTAGGAAAATGTCATGGCTTGGGGAATTTTTGTTGTGTATTATTTGGGATAATTTTTCTTTTGTATTGTTTGTTTGGGATTGGCTTTTGGATTGTGTTAAGGGAGTGGAAGCAGAAGTTTCTTTTCTTATCCCGGCAGAAAACTGTATCCCATTAAAGATATATGGCAACAGAAACTAATCGCACCTTCTTGAAAGGTCCTAATGCCAACTCCAGAACATCCTCAGCACATCACAAAAACATACTAGATTACTAGCTGAAATGGAGTACCTGGGCTTACACTCTATCAGATATTATGAATCCCAAACCATTAGCGGTTGCCAGTAGCCACATTCCATCACTTCTTTCCCTCTAGAAAGTACTGCCTTTAGGTTGGTGGGGGGTCCTATCAAAGACACAATACATTTTGCTCTCAGATAAATTCAAGTCTATGATGGTACATGTCAAGATTAAATACATTGATTACTTTGAAAGGTTTCCTTCTGAAATAACTTCAAATTATTTTACATTCTTTTATTCTTTTCCTCTGTTTTCTTTCCATGTCAAAATTTGGACAAATTATTATCACTATTTTGCCACGTCAATCCTTAACTTGCTGTGTGCTGACAAATGTCTAATTGAGCACAAGGCTTAAAATCATTGAGCATTGCCGGAGTGAAGTTTGGCTGTGGAAAGTAAGAATGGAATGAAATAACATTTAATTTAATAAGGATGAAATGAAACTGTAACCTACCAACCTTGGTTCTTCTTGATGTATCTTTGGGCCCGAGATGAGGTTTCAGTGTTTCTTTGCCAAGTGTGGAAAAATGTGGAGAATAACTGACTAGCAATCTTCTCACCAAGGAGTAGGGAGAACTATTTTTATTGAATTCTAGAATATTAAATTTAGAAAAAAACTGTTGTAGATTATAAAAATCACTTATCTTCCCCAGTATTTTACAAATGAGAAAACTGAGGCCCAGATAATTTAGCCCATTGTCACACAGCTAATCAATTGATGGCCAAGGCAAACAAGACATTTGGGTCTCTTTTCCACTTTATCAGCAGCAATTTTATTTATGCCACTTACTCTATGTTTATCCCTATATTATTATACTAGATATACTAGGCAAGGTGGTTACAGTTGCTCTAAAATTGAAACTACAGATGGTGTAATGTTTCCAAAATTCAGGTAAGAAGATATCAGAGGTTAGAGTATAGCATTCTAGGTGATCTATTACTGAAATGTGGACCTCTGAACTGCAATTCTGGGCAGCTCTTGAATGCACAATTAAAGGGAGGAAAGGTTTCATTGGAACACAAGCAGTCTTCTTGGAGGGGCAACTTTCTCTTTCTATCACATGACACACACAAGAGTAGCCATTTTGTGTGTGTGTGTGTGTGTGTGTGTGTGTGTTAGGGGAGGGAGGAGAACTAAGGCAAGTCCCTATTGCTGGCACAGCCCAGCCTCACCAAGAAGTCACAACGCTCCCATCTTCCCCAGTTCCAAGTTGGGTGGGACCCAGTCACATTTCCCATGGATGTCCGTGTAGGCCATCTGAAATGCTATTTCAGAGACAGAGTGTTCTAAATCAGGTTTTGTGTTTTGGCAGAGGACTGGAACCCTCTTTTCTAATATTACATCTGTGGGAAAGTGTTTTCTGAGCTCCAAACAACTCAACTTACAAATGCATTTTTGGAATATGACCCATTTATATGCTGAGGACTGCCTGTTCCGGGGGGGAAAACAACTTCCCATGTATGGCTTGGTGGAACCAACTGCAGGCATTTCTTATGCTGACATTATTCAAAGAACATTATATAATGTGCCTGAAATCTGAAGCACATTCAAGCTTTCTTCCAGGTAGGGTTGGTTACTAGGTAAGCAGCTCTCCTATGAGGTAGAATTTAAGGATGAGTCCCTCCTTTCCCACTGATGCCCTCAGCTTGGCCTTATCAAGCTCTCTGAAATTGCCAAACCAAGTAATGTGGTTTGGGAGGCTTAGAATGTTGTCTAAGAATGTTATCTCTCTATAAGTATTTTCCACACTATGAACTAGAAAAAAAACTTATTTACGTACATATTTTTTTACTCCGTAGACTGTGAGAGGAATATTAAAAACAAAACACATCCCACCCATCTTTTTGTTTGTTTTTGTTATTTTTCTCCTTTTGGGCAAACCAAGTAATTAATGCCAAGTAAGTGCCAACTAAGGTGAGAGTTTTATGTGTGCTGAATCCGTATGTTGGGCACAACTTTTTCTTAAACCCAGGTTCTTATTTCTGTTTGGACTATTAAAAATACAGATTCACAGGTCCTACTCCTAAAGACTTTCAGGGAAGTGAGAGATAGGATTTTGTAACCTGTATATTTTAAACCTCTCAAGAAAAATCGGTAAAGTCGCTTCTGAGGCAAGATATAATATTTACTGATTCACTAATCAATTAATTTAATTATTCATTCTTTCCTTATATACCAAAATGTGTTCATTGCAATGTAGGTACTGGGTGCCAGGCATAGAAAGACAAGAAAAGCACATGCATAGTAAGAGAAGAAAGTGATGTGGGAGCTACTGATATTTTGTGGTGAAATTTGGGAGACTGGCATCACAAAAGTCTTCACAGAAGCATTTATTTATTTTTTATTTTTTTTAATTTTTATTTATTTATTTTTTTTGAGACGGAGTCTCGCTCTGTCGCCCAGGCTAGAGTGCAGTGGCCGGATCTCAGCTCACTGCAAGCTCCGCCTCCCGGATTCACGCCATTCTCCTGCCTCAGCCTCCCAAGTAGCTGGGACTACAGGCGCCCGCCACCTCGCCCGGCTAGTTTTTTGTACTTTTTAGTAGAGACGGGATTTCACCGTATTAACCAGGATGGTCTCGATCTCCTGACCTCGTGATCCGCCCGTCTCGGCCTCCCAAAGTGCTGGGATTACAGGCTTGAGCCACCGCGCCCGGCCGAAGCATTTATTTATTGGCGAGGTAACAGCTGAGTCATAGAATGTCTAAATTCTTAAGCTAGATAGCCTGGATTCAAAGCTCAGCTCTACCACTTCCCAACTTAGAACCATTGTCAAGGTGCTTAACTTTCTGTGTCTCAGTTTTCTCATCTGTAAAATGGGGCAATCTTAGTACCTACCTCAGAGAGCTGCCATGATTAAATGTGCTGATGTAGCTCAGGTGCTTAGAAAAGTGACCTCAAGCTTCGGCACGCATCAGAATCTCCTGGAACTCTTGTTAATTAACATACGTTTCTGGGTCACCACCCCGAGTTTCTGATTCAATAGATATAGGGTGGAACTGAGAATTTGCATTTCTAAAAATTTCCCAGGCAGAGGGAAATGTCAGTGCATGGCATGGAAGTGAAAGCAGGGGACAGAAGACAGAGAAACTGACAGAGAGACAGGATGGACTGTGGCCACCAGACTGTAGAGAGCCTTGTCCCATTTAAGTGTAGATGTTATCTGAGAGTAACCAGAGATCCTATTATCAGCCATTAGCACCTTCGCTGAAATTAAGTTATCAGAGTATTCTGTCAATGTGTCAAACCCTGGAGAAATCTGACTCATGCCTCAATTTTGATGGCCCCAATATATCAGTGTTTCTTCTTTGGAAAATCAACCCACACCACTGAGTCACAGGCACCTGCGGGTGCTCAGTTGTCCAGACCCCTGTGGTGGGACCTGTGGATTGGATCCATGATCACACCTGGAATTGCCTATCAGCATCTGCATACTCATCTTCTCCAATCCCCAAATGCACATTGCTTTTATTTGCAGACTTTGAAAAATACAGCATTGGGAGGCTTAGAATGTTGTCTAAGAATGTTATCTCTCTATAAGTATTTGCCACACTATGAACGAGGAAAAAAACTTATTTACGTACATTTTTTTTACTCCAGAAACTGTCAGAAGAATATTAAAAACAAAACACATCCCACCCATCTTTTTGTTTGTTTTTGTTATTTTTCTCCTTTTGGGCAAACCAAGTAATTAATGAGTTTTAGTTTAACAGATAATTCCTGAATTACAGTTCATTGTGTATGCCTGTGTCTGTGTAAGAAATGCAGATAACTTAGCTGCCCTGTGGCTGTTTTCATGCATCTCATTCTATCAGCACTTTGTACAACTTTACATACCCCAGACACACCAAACCCAAGGAAGGTCCAATATGGGCAGCAGTGGCTTTCATCCTGGGACCACTATGAAGGCAGGTTTGACTACTTGGGGCATGACATGCGGTAACAAAAGGAAAAAGAGAAATCAGGGACAGGCAGTTTTCCTCTGGCATCTGAACAATAGTATGGATGTGTCATGATGAAAGAAACAGGGAGAGTCACAAGGAGGAGAACTGCTCTTACGGTTACATCAAAATTGAAGAAGTAGGAGGAGGCTGGAGGTGGAGAGAAATCACATAATAGGAGAAAGTACTTTGGTGGGTAGAATTTATAGACAGAAAGCCCACTGACTGTGGCATCACTCTCAATAATAGTTTTAGCCTTACTTCATCCTGCCTGCCTTATAGATAAGATTTATTAACGTACTTAAGCAAAGAATTACCCCTGCTTTCTACAGCCTCTAATCCAGAGCAAAGCACTGCTTCCTTGAACTCTCCCGAAAATCACTTAAGTTCAAATCCTGTAAGTCCTTTCTAACATCCTCTTCCTGTGTGATACCCCACTAGCTCCACGGTGTGTGTTTACTCTCATTACAATGAGCAATAAACCCAAATTACTCAACTGCAGGTGTTTTCTTGATGGCCTTTGGCTGGAGGATATTGACACTAGAAATTCTTGAGCTATTAGAGATAGACTCAGTCATTTTGACCTTATTTTTTCAATGAGTATGTGGGTTATTTTCCCACTCCCACCTCCCCCAGCCCACGAAAGTCTTTAGAGCAATTGAGAGCAACCAAAACTTGTCCATAGGATCACTCACTGTGTTCCCCGACTCAGTGAGCCCTCCTCACCTCTCTACTCTGCTCTGAATGCTACCAAGAAAAACTAAAACAAATTAACTTGAATATTTTGAGAAGTGCTTCTTCCCTCCTTTTCAATTTCACAACTTGACATGAAATATTGTAAACCTAGAATAAATATACATGACAGCCTCTACTTTCAGACCAGAAATCTGGACTGCTCCAGTTTATTTTAATTTTAAACCCAGCCCATTTTTATTTTTGCCACTATAAGGCGTGGAACTGTTGCATTAAAAATGTATCTTTTTCATGTAATGTTACAACACATCTAAATGTATAAGGAATATTCTGAAGTGTAGATATGCTACATGGTACTTTTCCAGTAGTAAATGTGGGCCAGCTTGATGCAGGAAAAAAGAACAGCTACTTGATTGAAACTCACAAGACTAGGGGGTTTTTAGTCTGAGTTTTCCACGAACCATCACTTTGACCTTGGAAAAGGCATGTTTTCTAAGCCTAAATTATATATCATCCACTAAACATTTATTGAAAACCTGCTCTACGCATGATATTAGGATAAATTGCTAGCTCTATTCCTTAAGTAGTTTGCAAATAATATAATGTGACATGTATTGCGTAGAAGCATGTTTTTAAAAGTACTACAGGAACACTGAAAAGGAAGGCTTAATTCACTCGTCATGGTCACTAAAAATGGCTGTATTTTTTTATACACAGGAGAACTTATGGTCTCAAACCAGGCTACTTAGGGTCCACTCTGACTCAACTTACCAGCGCTGGGCAATCTATTTGTGTCTTGGTTTCCTGATCTGTAAAGTGGAAATAATAATTGTACCTATCTCATCAGGAATTATGAGGATTACATTAATTTATATGTATAAACTGCAGAGAACAGTGATTGAGCAACCACTCAAAAAACATGTTTAATATTGTTGTGATTATTTCTAGTTATAGTGCTAGATAATCTGCACATTTCCTCACAAATTCAAACTTTATAATTTTTCCTAGTGTGGAAGCAAATAGTCTAGAGTCATTTCTTTGAATATCTGAGTATGGATCTTTGGAAAATATGAAATCTTTCAAGGATCATAAGTGACTTTTAATAAAGCCTACACTTGGTGAATTGAATTTTTCTCTAAGTCAAGAACAATGAAGCAGGCAAACCTACTATTTCACTCAAAATTCTAAGCTCTGTAAGAGCAAGCATGTTGTCTTATTCATTGCTATATCCCTAGCACCTATAGTAGTACCTAACACATACTGGATTAGTGGATTCTCAGCAAATATTTGTTCAATGAATAAATCAATGTTTGGCACATAAAGACGAGTACTTTTTTATTTTTTTCATTTTTTATTTTTATTTTTTTACGGAGTCTCTCTCTGTTGCCCAGGCTGGAGTGCAATGGTGCTATCTCAGCTCACTGCAGCCTCCGCCTCCCAGGTTCAAGTGATTCTCCTGCCTCAGCCTCCCAAGTAGCTGGGATTATGAGCACGTGCCACCACACTCAGCTAATTTTTGTATTTTTAGTAGAGATGGGGTTTCACCATATTGGCCTGGATGGTCTCCAACTCTTGACATCGTGATCCGCCCACCTCGGCCTCCCAAAAAGCTGGGATTACAGGCGTGAGCCACTGAGCCCAGCCAACACATACATATTTTAATTCTCTTCGGTTACTTGAATTATGTATAAAGAATTCTAATTTAATAGAGTGATAATTCTCAACCTATTTTCCCCCATAGACCTAAGATATATGATGTTCTTATATTAATAATGTCAATTACAAAAGCATTTCGATCCAACTCAGAGCAGAAGGGAAAAGGAAAAGAAATATGGATACCATGTAAGCACATTAGAATCACAGGAGGAAATATGTATTGTGGGACAGTCCCCAGATTCTGACTGTTCAAAGTGAGCATGACTTTTGTGTGTCCTTTGACAATCACTGACAATGATGGAGGTCTCAAGTAGTGGTCCCCGGGCTCTAACCTCATTCAGTTTTATCAGTGACTTAAATAAGGGTGTAGACAACATACTTAGAAAATTTGCCAATGACACAAATCTGGATGGGATAACAGATACTTAACACACTGAAGGCAAAAATTAAGCTCTGAATGATCTCAGCTTGTGAAATTATAGGATCATTCTAACAAGAACGTTTTGTTTAAAAATTCTACTCTGCAGATAGAGAATATGAGGTGAGTATTGGGAGAGGTCTATTGTTGTGCAGCAAAGTATTTAAAAGACTGAGGGATTGTAGTTGAAAGTAAATTCAACATGAATCAACTGAGTGATCTGACAGCAAAATAACTATATAGGCACTTAAGAGGAATTAATGGAAATAGTATTCAGGAGAATGGATGTGATGGATCCATTTTACCCTCCTCTGATCACATACACATTCGTTTTATTTATTTATTTATTTATTTATTTATTTATTTATTTATTTTGAGACAAGGTCTTGCTTTATTACCCAGGCTGGAGTGCAGTGCCATGATCTCGGCTCACTGCAGCCTCAACCTCGTGGGCTCAAGTGATCCTCTCACCTCAGCCTCCCAAGTAACTAGGACTACAGGCACACACCACCATGCCCGACTAATTTTTGTATTTTTGTAAAGACATGGTTTTGCCGTGTTGCTTAGGCTGGTCTTGAACTCCTGAGCTCAAGTGATCTGCCCACCTCAGCCTCCTAAAGTGCTTGCTGGGTTACAGGTGTGGGCCACCATCCCTGGCCCTATTATTTACTGAAAGTCTCTTCTGTCATCTCTTTTCTCTTCTTTCTCTTGCAGGAAGACAGCATTATATGGGTTGGGCAGGGAGAAGAGGTCATCAGAGAAAGGATGGTACAGTAGGAGTCGAGGCTTGTACAAAGAGGGTGTCTGAGTAGGGCACGCACTCAAAAAAAGATTGGAAAAATAAATTTATGGAGGATGACAGGAGCCGTGTTTTCCCGTTGTTAGAGAAAAGAGGTATACATTGGAAAAGGAGAAAAACGAGAATAAACCCTATGGTGTTGGATTGAAATTGTGGGATTGTTGCAAACTCATGATTTTCAATATATAAAAGTAGACACAGAAATAAAGAAGTAAATTTATATACACACATATGTATAAAATATGTATGAAAGGGAAAAGATAACTCACAGAATGAGAGAAAATATTTGTAAATCATATATTTGAGGAGGTGTTAATATCCAAAATTCTTAAAGGACTCTTACAACCCTACACAAAAAAGACAGACCAATTAAAACATGAGCAAAAGCCAAAAAAATTAAATACTTAAGCATAAAGTCAATAAAATATTTACAATATCTCTGTGAGTGAACCTACAAAGCTCTAATAAAAGGAATCGGAGAGGAACTAAATAAATGGAGGGATATTCCATATTTATGCATAGGAAGACTCAGTGTGGTCAATATGTCAGTTATTCCCACCTTGATCTGTAGATTAAATGGCATCCCAGTCTAAACTGCATTATTTTCTGTATGTTGACAAAATGATTCTAGAGTTTATATGGGAAGGCAAAAGATCTAGAGTAGTCAACAAAATATTGAAGGAGAAGAACAATGTCAGAGGACCAAACCGACTTGACTTTAAGATTTATCATAAAGCTACAGTAATCAAGAGAGTGTGGTCTGAGTGAAAGGACAAATATATCAGTGGAACAGAATACAGAGCCCAGAAATAGACCCACACAAATACATAGTTAACTTATCTTTGATGAAGGTCCAAACATGATTCAACAGAGAAGAGATAATCTTTTCAATATATAGTGCTGGAACAAGAGGATACCCACACGAAAGAAAAAAAGAGATTCTAGGCACAGACCTTATAACCTTCACAAAAATTAACTCACGATAGATAATAGACCTAGATGTAAAATTCTAAACCATAAAACTCCTAGAAGATAACATGGAAGAAAATCTAAATAACCTCGGGTTTGGTGATAACTTTTTAGAAACAGTGCAAAAGGTAAAATCTATAAAAAATTGATAAGCTGGACTTTATTAAAAAGAAAAGCAGGCTGAGCACGGTGGCTCACGCCTGTAATCCCAGCACTTTGGGAGGCCGAGGTGGGCAGATCACAAAGTCAGGAGTTCGAGACCAGCCTGGCCAATATGGTGAAACACCGTTATTACTAAAAATACAAAAAATTAGCCAGGCATAGTGGCGGGCGCCTGTAGTCCCAACTACTCAGGAGGCTAAGGCAGAAGAATTGCTTGAACCCAAGAGGCGGAGGTTGCAGAGAGCCGAGATCGTGCCACTGCACTCCAGCCTGGGTGACAGAGAGAGACTCCATTTCAGAAAAATAATAAATAAATAAATAAAAATTGCTCTGCAAAAGACACTGTCAAGAGAATGAGAAGACAAGTACCAGGCAGGAGAAAATATTTATAAAAGACATATCTAACAAAGAACTCTTATTCAAAATACAAAAATAACTCTTAACAATAGAAAACAAGAAAAACGACGATAAGAAAATAATCTGATTTTAAAAATGGGCAAAAGATCTGAACTGACGCCTCACCAAAGAAGATGGCAAATAAGGCATTGCAAATGGCTTTAAGCATATAAATTTGACAAATGGCAAAGAAGCATATAAAAATTCTCAACATCATGTCAATAGGCAGCTACAAATCAAAATAATGAGATGCCCATTGGAATGGTGAAAATCCCAAACACTGTCAACACCAAATGCTGGTGAGGATGTGGAGTAACAGGAAGTCTCATTCATTGCTGGTGGCAATACAAAATGCTATAGCCCCTTCAGCAGAGTTTGTCAGTTTCTTACAAAATTAAACCTACTATATGATCTATCAATCACACTCCTTGATATTTACCCAAACAAGTTAAAAGCTTACATTCACACAAAAACTTGCACATGAATACTTAGAGCAACTTTTTAATAATTGTCAAAACTTGGAAGCCAACAAGTTGTCCTCCAATAGGTGAATGAACAAATACACTGTGGTATATCCAGACAATGAAATATTATTCAGTGCTAAAAAGAAATGGGTTATTTGAGCCATGAAAAGACAGGGAAACTTACATGCATATTAAGTGAAAGAAGCCAATCTGAAATGACATTCACCTATATGACATTCTGGAAAAGGCAAAAGTATGGGGACAATTAGAAATTCAGTGGTTGCCAGAGCTTAGTGGGGAGGATGGGATGAATAGGCAGAGCACAGAGGATTTTTACGGCAGTGAAGCTATTCTGTGTGAAACTATAATGGTGGATTTAGGTCATTATACTCTTGTTCAAACTCAAAAAAGTACACCACCAAGAGTGAATCTGTAAACTATGGACTTGGGTTGATAATGTTGTGTTCATGTAGCTGTATTCATTGTATTACTCCTGTGTCAGACTTTGATAGTCAGGGAGACTATGCATATGTGGGGGCAGGCAGTATATGGGAGCTTTCTGTTCTTTCTCCTCAACTTTTCTGTGAACCTAAAAGTTTATATTTATAATGTCATGTACAACCATTGAGAGGCAGCCTAGTGGGGACTCCAAAGCCAGGTTGTCTAGGTGTGAATTCAGCTTTCCACTTGTTAGCTTCAGCAAGTCATTTATTTAATCTTTCTGTGTTTTCTTTACTATAGGCTAATTATACTACCTATCTAATAGAGTTGCCATGAAAGTGAAATGAATTAATGTATAAAAATTCATTGGTATGGAGTGTGGTATATACTAAATGCTCAATAAATGTTAGCAAACCAAAATTCTAATCTTATTTACCACCATTCTTAACATTAGCTACCCTTTAGCCTCACTCCTTCTGCTCTCCAAAACCCTCTTCAAACTCAGACCTCATCCCATAAACTCTTTTTCTCTCTGTATTTTCTTCTTGCCATTAACATTTGTTTTGCCAGTAACATTTTGTTCTTCTCAAGGTGGACAAAAAGAGGCTATCTGGTCACTTTTCATTTTTGTCCCTCATTGATTATGCTTCATTCTTCACACAAGCTGACAAACACAGAATTTCTCTTAGCAGTAGAAGGAGGAATACGTGGCTGTGAGAACTCAGAAAAAGCTTCTAGAAGAGTAACAATATCTATATTTGGTGTTAGGAAAATGGCCATGTTGATTTTGGTAACCACTAACATATGTTGAGTATCACCCTGTGCCAGGCACTGTGCTTAGGTGTTTTACATGTATTACCTCATTTAGTTCTCACATTAAAACCTGTGTTTTTCCAACTTTTCAAAATTTCTACAATGAATATATGGCTTCTATAAGCTGAAAATTTTATTTGTAAATGTATATTCACAAACTAATAAATCGGCCCTGTTAAGATGAAAGTCATCAGTTTGGCGAAGATTCTAAGAACTACTCCCTAATAAGTAAGATTTTGTTTAAAGGGTTGGGGATGCTTTACTTGGAAAGAAAGGGGATCCTGGAGTGCATTAGACGTGCTAGCTATTTTTACATATTTTAAAGATAGAAGAGGAATTTGACTTGGTTTCTTTGACTTCAAAAAGTAAGCGAGAACTGATGATTCAAGGGAGGCAAATTTTTGCTCAACTTAAGAATGCCCTTTCAGACAATTCTATCCCAAAGGGCAATTATCTAAATCAACGATTATTTACAGATTTATGTACCCAGGGGAAGGCTGGACGAGGGGAAGCCTAAGGTCATTTTCAATTCTGAAATTGTGTTTATATTAATGCAGATTAATCAGAGAGAAGAGCCAATGTCTACCTTTTTTTGTTGGAGGGGAGAAAAAAAAAACGTGATTCTATGTCAACTTTGGAAAAAAACAACGTAGTGTCTGGGTAAGTGAAGAATGATTGTGAAGCTTATGGACTGCTTCAGTGCAATCGTAACATTGTTATCAGAAAATCAAAAGGCATAAAAAGCAAAAAGAAAATGGCTTATTTATTTAGCAATTAGAAAGATGACAGAACACAAATCTGATTTAAATGTTATCGACTCCCTCCCTCAGGTTGATCTGCATACCCCCTTCCTTTAATTTCTCACACTCTCCCTATTATGATCTTTTGCATAATTCACATTCTCTTGCCATGAGACTCAGTCCTGTTCCTATGTGTGTCACCCGTAAGCCACAGGCTTCCTCGCCCATTTGAACTGCTTTATTCCGTAAAGCAGAGACTTCTAGTGGGGTTAACTTTGTTGAGCAACAGATCTACCCTACATTCCGCTTCACCTTCAGTCCCGTTTGCTATAGGATACCAACCTCCCACTCACTGTGTCACGGCTCTCACACAATAGAAGTCCTTGCAGCCCCAGCCCTTCTGTCCTCAGGTCTGATGGCTGCAAATCCTGGCAAAGCTGTGAAGCCCGCGCAGGGCACCTTCAGCGGCCTGGGCTGGGCCGGGCGCAGGACTCCAGCCAGAGGGCGCCAGCGCCCACCAAGTGCAGAAGCCCGGGGGAACCAACCAGGGGCTCCCCGACATTTCCTCAGTTAGCCAGAGTCGGGGAGCTCAGACATCTGGTAAGAAGAGTCTTTCTCCCAGTACTCCCCAACCACAGTTTGCTTCTCTGCCCATTTCTTCTGGGTTGTCGCTGCCCCCTCACTCTCAGCTTAGTATGGGACCCCGAGGAGCCTCTCCCCGCTGAGGCCGGGACTCCTGCGGCCAGGCTCCCACGTCAGGTCCCTGGAGGCTCCTGCGCCTTCCCGGGCACCTGAAGTGGAAAGGAGGGGGTGCGGGGCTGAGGGCAGGGTGAGAGCCCCGGAGGTGCGGTGGGTGGGGGACGGGGGAGGGCACCGGGTCAGGAGGGAGGAGATGAGAGGAGGCCAGACAGGGGCTTTCGGTTTCCCTGGGTCTGATTGGAGGTTGGCCCGATGAGTCGGAGCTGGGGACGCGCCCATCTCCGCCGGCTCCTGCGAGAGCCTCCGGCTCAGCCCCTCCCTGGAGCCGCTTTGTCCCGGGTGACGGCGGCGGAGGTTGCCGGGAGGAGCGGGCAGCACGCAGAGACCCACCGACCCACGGCCGCAGAGAGCGGGAGGCGGGGCGCGCCGCGCCGCGTACGGCCCCACGCCCAGGCCCGCGGGCACCGCACCGCCCCCACGCGCTCGCACCGGCGGGCAGGTGAGCAGGCAGCGCAGCGCGCTGTAGCAGCTGGCCCCAGCGGACGCCCCAGCCGCCGCCTCCGCCTCCGCCTCCGCCGGCGCATCGCTGACGCCCAGCAGGTCGGTTATGTAACCGCGCCGGCCAGGCTCGCCCAGGCACCCCGTCCCGCCGGGGCTGACAGCAGCCCCCGGGTCGTGCCGGGGGACCGCGGCGGGGCTCTGGCCGCGGGACCGGGTCTGGGTGCAGGGCGGGGGCGGCGGCGGGGGTGGGGTTTGTCTCCAGATCTGTGGTCAGTCCCGGCTGCGGCCGTGGGGACGGAGATCTCCCGCGACCCCCCTCTAGGGGGCGCGGGTCCCAAGGAGCCCCTTCCCCACTGCCCGTGGCCCGGGGGTTCGCCTTCCTGGAAGCAGCAGCAGGTGCGTAAGTGAAGGAGCGAGGATGACGCCTGTGATCCCCGAGACTGAGGCTTAGAGAGGGGGCTAGAAGAGGCTAGCTAACTGGATGCAGAGAGCAAAGAAGATCGAGAGACCCCCCTTCTTTCCAAATGCAGAGGCTGGGGAGGTGATAGGTGCGCTGAGGTGCAGCGGGCTGAGAATTGTCCTGCTTGGGATTAGCGGGCTTGGGTCATCTAAAAATAACTTCAAGTTTGAAAAGTGAAATGGACTGGAGCGCAGTGTGCCGGGTTCGTCCTGCCTGTGGGATGCTTCGCTCCAGAAGTCACTAGAGGGAACAGGCAAATCCCAGCCGCCTGATCCCTTGGCTGCCTCCAGGTCTCGCTGGTTTCCAGGGTGCCTCGGTTTGCCTTTTAGTTAATGATTTATTCTTCAAGGCACTTCTGCCTTTTTCTTATCCCAAAATGAATTATAGCAGAGTGCATGCTTTGAATCTTTCCTGTTTCTTACAATGGGATAGACGTGTTCAACTGCCAAATGAATTTTTTTTAAAGTCTCAGTTTGGTAAAAGCAAAAGTTTCTGGGATTCCTTTAATACGCATTCCCACAATTTTCCACAATTAGAGATGAAGGGATATCACAGCATTCCAACTCACACTTCTCTCTCCCTTCAGCCAGAATTTCACTTACCATACAGAGGGGAGACTTTAGGAAATGTAGGACAACTTTAACAGTGCAACTCAAATTTCACGTCTTTATGGTCCTTTATTACATCAACTGCAAAACGAAGAACAAAGATATCACAAGGCACCACGCAACACTTGCTAACCGGCCTCTGCATTCTGGGGGCACAGTGAAGTTGGAAATACCCAAAAGCTGGGAAGGATCAAGAGGCAGGTCAGCACTAATGGTGGAACTAGGCAGGGGAGTGAGCATTTGGCTGCTTTTCAGCATACTCATTGATTTTCTTTAGCCTTAGAGCTATTATATTATGATCAGTCATTGAGTTGAATTAGTCTAAAATGTGAGTTGCACTTTGATTTCAAATCCACTGCAAATCAAATCAGCATTTATTAAGCATCTACTACCTGAGTCCAGTGCATAGAATTTTGTGAGGGAAAAGTGTTCTCATCTAAAGCTACATGATTCTAAGAGCTCTTAAAATGCTTAATGTGTGCAGGTCCTACAGAATTCACCTAAATTTGGGAGGATATGACTCTTTCTCCAGTGATGAACATTTAACAGACAGAAGTGGGAACTCGAGAGCTTTCTCATTTGCAAGTGCACATCACAGTGTTAAAAACCACTTGCATAATCATTTGCAGATAGTCATACATATCACAAATTCTTTTTATTGAGACTAACATTGACAGTGTCCGAGGTCTCATTTTCCTGTTCATTTTACTTTCTGTAGCATCCATTCAATCGAATCAGTAATTATTTGTTGGGCACCTACTGTGTGCTTTCTAGGTCCTGTGCCAGAGGCTAAAAGGATGAGGCCCATGCCTCCCAGAAATCACTTTAGCAGAAAAGGAGAAGAAAATAAATGATAATGATTCAACATCATGAGTGTTTAATGAAGATAGAAACAAGTTTAGTGGGAGCCAACAAAAGAAAGAGTGGAGGGAATCTGGAAGAGTTTACATTTGGTCTGGATCCCAATAGGTGGTAGGAGTTGTCTAGAGAAGGGGTTGGGTGTTCCACATTGAAGGAACAGCATACACACATGACAGAAAGGTCACATTCAGTGGACCCCTACATGTTCTAAGGGAAGATGGGAATGTCTAGAAAGGTTTCACTGAGGCTGGATTGTGAATATACCCTGCTAAGGAGGAGAAATCATCTGGCCTTTAATGGTAGAAATGATTTCATCTAACTTACATTTTGCAAAAACGACTTTGGAGTTGTGAGGAGGTGGGGTTGCAAAAAGGAATGAGGAAATTTTAGACCATTGGAGTGGCACAGGCCAAAACAAAACAAAAACCCCAAAACTCATAAAATGAAATGTGCCTGAACCAGATGGCCTAGAGGAAAGAGAAGAGATCTATACAGAGCCATTTCAAGGGGAGGATCAGTAGCATTGGTCACCAAGTGGATGGTGGTATGGAAGGAGAAGCTTAGATGTCTAGAGGATGGTCAGGCTTTTAACTGAGTTAGGGAGTAAATAAGAGCAGACTTAAGAAAGATGGAGAATTTTTATTTTGAACAACCAAATGAAAATGTTCAGTAGGCACTTTTATTTTCAAATGTAATTTCTTCATTTCTGGTGCCACCTTCTACTGATCTCATTTCCCTTCATTTCTGAGACTGTGTAAAGCTGCTTTTAGAGAAGAAGGAGAGACAAACTTAATAACAGGAAGTTGTTTCTACCTTTATCCCCAAAAGTGATACTATGAACTCAGTTATTTGAACTACTACTAGTGGTAACAGGGATAATAATGATAATATCTAACATTTATTCAGTGCTTACTACATACTGAGCACAAGGAAGTTAGAACTGTACATGGTTTATCACATCTGATCTTCCCACTAACCTTATGAGGCAGGCACTGTTGTTATTCTCAGATGACTGACAAGAAAACCAAGGCAAAGAGAGGATATCGTGCGTAGGTCACACAGTTTGTGAGAAGTGCACCTAGAATTGAAGCCCAGGCTCTGACCAGCATTCTGAATTACCAATGTGAATTAATACATTAAAATAATTATTTTTTTTATCCTGGAATATGTTTTTGCCCTAGGTTTGGATATTTGTGGCTGACGCCATAAAAGAGAACTAGACTGAGATAGGAGTCCTGGCTTTTGACTGGGCTCTACACCTGATTTGCTGTGTGATGTTCGCAAAGTCACATCCCATCTCAGGCTTTCATTATTTTAAATCTGTATATTCATGGAACAAGAGGTTGGTTAGATGCTCTCTAGGGAGTCTTGACATTCTGAAGTCTCGCTGTTTGCTTTCTCAAATTCTCTGCTACTGGAACCATTGGTCCGGGTTAAGGTCGTACCTGTCTGATCACTTAGAGCATAGGAATATTTCAAAGAGGATTAACACAAATGGTGGCTTCTCCTGAATAGCTTGGTGTGAACCGATCCATTTTACAGAGCTAATGGGAGTGCCTGAGGTTGGGGAAGCATGCTTCTGGAAGGAGAACCCTGCCTGCATGGGCACTAAAGTAGAGGAATCTCCATTGTCACTTACCAGTTTCTTTACTTTAGACATGTTACTTTAACTCTACCAGAGTTTTCTCATGTCTGAGAAACTGGGGCAATTAATGCACATATTGTGAGGTTATTGTGAGAATTGAAGCAGGTACTATAAACCAGGCACCACACACAAGTCCCTCTCGGTGAAGGTGCTCAGGAAATGGAGGTCCCACCCTTTGCCCCTAGGGTAAATATAGAGAGGGAAAGGTAGAGTGTTTCTGAAGACAAAGTTTCCTACTTCATAGTTTTGATAGGGGCCACCTCTTAGTTGAGTATCATCTATTTATCTAAGAAAGAAATGTATGTTGGTAGTATAAAAACACACAGCACATTAAATAGCTTTCAAAATGTGTGTCTCTCAAGTATTCATTAATAGGTTACCTTCTCAGAGATAGAGGAGCGTCAACATTCCCACAACACAGAGTTTTCAATTCTTCTTTTGCCAGCTTATAAGGAGGCCAGTATTGCTGTAAATAAAGAAATAGTAATGCCATGGTTGGTCATACTGGATTCTATTATTATGGCATAGAATAGAGAGGGGACAGAATGATTTTGTTCTGTGTGTGTCTGTGCACAGATATGTGCTTTGTCTTCCTGAAGAGTTTTCTGCCTCTGCCTATAAAGTATTCACTGTTCTTGTGTCTTTTCGCTTGTTACCAACTCCAGGTGTCATATATTGTAAGTTAAATTAATTAGTTGAGGAATATTTTTAAAGATGGAAGCAGCTTTAAACTCAACGGAAACTTCAAAAATCCCTTAAAAATGAGTGACCATGAATGGTACTTTCCAGAAGTTAAAGAAATGCTTCCAAATACAGGTCAAACTCCCTCCAGTTCAAAATGCCCACAGAAAAGTTTTTTTTATAGTATGGATGGAAACAGCCTTATTTTCATATCTGATCTTCTATACTCAACTTACTGTAAGACCAGCGATGAAATTTGGGGATCCTAAGCTTTGGAATGTATGCATAAAAAGACATTGTAAGGGTAGCTATTGAACCAAAAAAAAATGTATTATTTTAGAACTAGGTCCTAGATTTTATTGCTATTTCCTTAGTTCTTTGTGGGAATAATTGCTTTATTGTATCATGTAATTGAGATTTACCTGTTCCAAAATATTATAATTTCTTTGAAGCCATGGGCCATGCCTTAATACTTCTCAGTGTTGGGAATGAAGTATAAAGAGCACGGACTTGGCATGAAAAAGCCTGGATCTCAATCCTGGTGCTGTCATTTCCCTGCTATGTGACCTTGAGCTTCCCATTGACCTAACAGTCATAGGAGCTGGCATTTGTTGAATGCTGTCCCTGTTCCAGATGCTTTGCTCAGCATGCTACATACGTTATCTCATTTAATCCTTACAATAACTCCACGAGGTGGGTATTATCATCACTATTTACAGAAGAGCACACCCTTAGGATCAGAGGGAATAAGCCACTCAGTGCCGGGTCTCTGAGTTGTAGTTTTCTTATCTGTACAATTAGGAAAATAATACTTAATCTCCCCACTTTACAGAGGTGTGAGGGTGACGTACTATGAGTTTGTGAAAGTGCATGGGAAAATGGAATGCTTTGCACAGATGTTGAGGATGATAGTCACAATAGGGACCTACTAATAACAGGAAATCAATTATAGATGGGCCTGGTATAGTACCATGGCTGTGAGAAGAAAGATGTCCAATGCGTATAAAATACATTTATATAATGCATTAAGAATGTTGTATTTCCTTGCCCTGTTCTTTGGTACAAATAGATTGTTTTTTTCAGGGGTAACTTATTTGTTGTCAGTACCAGTGTCAGGCCAGGGCTGATCAGGACATGGAACTGGGTCCAACTGGTGAAGCGGGAAGGAGACTGTGGTTTGAAGAGGAGAGGTACTGCCAGAGGGGTGTTTTAGTATAAACAGAGAAGGGTGAAAGTCAAAGCCAAGGTCGAGGAAAGGATACGCATGATGTGGAGTGCAAGAAGGAGTCATCATCAGGGTTTACATCAAGTGTGAGTGACAGGCAGGACATGGAGTTTGTTCATGAAGGCTAGAAATATTTTCCAGTGTCTGCTGAGGCCTGTCCACTCAGCAAGAAAACTAGGGACCCTCTGCCCTGAAGTTTTAATTTTTTTTTTCTTGGACATATGTGCTTTCTAGAAAAACTTTGGAAAATACAGGAAAGTATAAAAAGAGAATTAAAATAACATATTACCATGAGCAATTGACAATAACTATAAACATTTTGATGTACTTTTCAATTTTTATATGCATATTTTTATAGAAATGGAATTATAACTGTGTACAGAATTTTGCACGCTGTGCATTTCCCTGAAAATTTAAAATAACTTTCACATGAGGCCAATAATCTTTTTGAATATTTTTCTCATTAGCTGTGTAGCATTTCCATGCATAATTTTGTCATAATTCATTTACACTTTCCCCCATTGTTGAACATTCAGATCATTCCCAATTATTTAAAATATCGTACATACTACTTTGATAAACATCTTGGAGCACAAATTTTTTCTATGTTTTGGATTATTTCTTAGGAAAGATTGTTAGAAGTGGAACTATTGGCTCAAACAGATCTTCTTAAGGCTTTCTCTGTATACTGACATTGCCTTTAATTGTTTTTTTAGCAGGTTATACTAATGAACATTCCCACAAGCAATGAGGGAGAATGCAGTTGTCACCTCTGTCCTTCTTGTAAGCACTCTTTTTGGTGAAGATAAGGGCTGAATGGTGTTAGTGCTTTCCAGAGATAGACCCTGCCCTGGAAATATTCATGCCTAACAATTGGTTCAAGGAAGTTAGGCTTTCTTTTAGGGAGTTGAGGATGAGTGGGTGGGGATCTGGTAGATTCAACATACATGAGTGTTTGTAGGAAAGTTGATTTCTGTGGATGGCTTGTCTCCTGATATTTCTGTTATCAGTGGCCTGGCCCATGAATATAGCAGCCTCAGTGAGAGACTTGACTGCTGACAGCTGTCATCACAGCCTGCTGATCTGCTAACGCAGACTTATGCTAAGTAGAATAGAACCAACTCTGCTTATGTGAGAACTGCTTCAGTATGCTTCTTCTGGCTTCTCAATTCAACAAAAACAGTTTTTAAATCCTGAAAAATTATCCTGAAAAATATTGACAGCAAATATGGGCACTTATTTGCATTGGTTCTGTTGTTGCTTTAGTTGGTTTTGACTAGCTCACCTTCTGTTTTCGGGCAAGCTTCAGACAGGCAGGTCTTTGTTCACCTTCTTCTCACTGAGACACAATGCAGAGAAAACCGTTTTGAATAAATAACTGAGATAACCAGTTGGAATCTTCTTAAAAATCACTTAAATGGTCATTTTTCTAATTTGATGACTATTGCAATTAGTCTTTTCAAAGGAAAAAAAAAGGCTTTACATTTACTATTAGGCTACCATATCAATTATAATATTTTGATTATATTGACCAATTTGTTGAGGTAAACAGCCAATTTGAATTATCTTCCCCCATAAATTTGTCTAAAAGTCAGGCTAGATTAATTTAATTGATTATTTATTTTTACTTCTATAACTATTGAAGCTAAAAGCCCAGTATCTGGCCGAGACAAATCAATGCTCAGTTTAGACTTCTGTTATGAGGTTTAATAACTTATCAAGAAAGAAATTATTTATTTGATTACAGATCTCAACACCTGAATTTTGAAATAGCAGTGTAAATTCAGATAAATTAATGGTGGTTCAAACAAATTTTATTTGCTCAACAGCAAAATTTCTTAGCCTTGACAAGTGAAAACTAATAATTTGTGAATATGTTAATTTTGTCCTGCTGTGGGCATTAATATTTACTTGATCTTTTGTGATATACAAGCAACTGTTTATTTTAAAAAGTGTTAAATTTTGGTCAGGAAATGTATTTAGCAACTGGCATAATCACAAAATGTGTTTATTTGGTAGCTTTTATTTTCTTATTTCTCTGTCTCTTGGTGACTTCTGTTCTGCCCATTACACTTCAAAATTTGACAAGGCAAACAAAAAAAATTTGACAAGGTGACATTTAGGTGATGCTCTGAATTGAAATACTTGCTCAGTCAGATTTTCAAATGCTGACCTTCTGACCTTGTGTCTAAGTGCCATAACACATGGACACGGTGGGGATTCTTGGCTTGCACCCTGGATGCTGGTTTGGTTTCAGCCTCTTGAGATATTATGGGTGGGGAGAGGAGATTTCCTTCCCATTCTGTTTGTAGTCACACTGGGAGTTCAGTGTCTTTTGTTTTGGAAGGTTAAGAGGGCTATCATAGCCCCTACGTTTATGCAGACTGATTTGGAAGGGCCAGCTCCAGGTGGAGATGAGATGGAATGGTAAACCTGAAGAGCTTCCTGTGGCTCCACTGGATCCAACTTACCTTCATCGAGCCAACAACCACTTCCTGCAGGCTGTAGGAAAACTGCTCAAATAATTAAAGTGGAAACTAGGGACATTAAGACACTTAGAATGGCTCTAGATGGGCTCACTTATGTTCTAGTGTAATTTTCAATAGCTTACATGGGACATAGGCAGTCCACAGTGTCCTTGTGGGGAAATCTGGGTGAGCGGTTTCCCCTGTGCTCCTTCCTACCAGACAGCTCCCAGGAAGCCATATGGCAAGCACTGAAGGGAATGACCACTTATGATTCACAGAATGACCTTCAGGGTCTCTAAAAGTGGAATCCCCAAATGTGGCAGCTCCTCATAATGCTTTCAGTTGTTCCTTAAAATAGTCTTTAAAATCTTATGCGTATACAAAGATGACTGTTTATCCAAAGACTTTTGTCTTGGGTGATAAAGATTAAACATATGCCATGCTTTTGGTGCTTTTTACCCTTCATTTAGCTTCTTCCTCTTAGCTCAACCTTTATGATGTCCTCACAACCACCCCTGGCTATTGTCTTACAGTTCAAGCCAAGATGTGATACTATGAGAAGGTTATTTTGTCTGAGTAAAATTAGAAATATCTTAATGGATATTCATGAAAACTAATCCTGGGTATTTTTATGACAGTATAACTTTCAAGGGCGTATCTTATAGGAAAGAAAATCTAAAGAATAATGCAGGTTAGAGATCTTTACCTAACTAGTATTTGGGACCCATTTCCATATATCTGGGAGCTAGACATGATGGATTTCCCAACAGACCCCAACAGCACTCCTCTTGCCCCATTGCCAAAAATGCAATCCCAGATCATGGCAGCATCCTCCCTTTCACTGTTTAGGGACTTTACCTTTAGCCTCTGTTTTCATTCTTCTTCTCTTACCTCTCTCAATGATCCTAGGGCTTGAAAACAAAGAGATATTATTCCTCTTCCACAAAAAGGGGAGTGGTATTCAGATAGCAGAATATATACACATAGCTAAAGGATATTAAATTTAATATCCTTTAATATTAAATTAATATCATTTTTAATATTTAAAAATGTATTACTCATTTGAGGCCAGTTGATGAGAATTTAACCTTGGTTCTTTATCTAGAAATGGTTCTTTATCTAGAAATCGTTCATAATCTAGTTTGGTGAGAGCTTATCTTTAAGATAACAGTTTTTTTTTTCTCAAGTGTTTTTTACTCAGTTTTTATTATTCCTTTTTGGATCAGCCAGTCCTTTGAGTGATTTTCCAAAGTATCAAAATTATGTCTCTTCTTGCTTTTAGATTTTTCCTATTGAGATAGTTATGTGCAGCCTTTATAGTATCCTAATCATTGCTTAAACACACCATTCCTATACCTCTTTCTTTATGCTAATATCAAGATGAAGTTATTCTAAAATTGTAGGGTTTCTGTCATTTATATCTATTGTCAATCATGGCAGTGTAAATGCTACCAAATATATGCATTTCTTTTCCTAGTTGCAAATTGACTTTTTATGGCTACTTATTAGAGAACCCCAGGAGACCAATAGTAATAATTGAGACACAGCTGCAAGAGACCAGATATTACTTCTTCGGCTTCCTATTCTAACAAATAATGAACCACCAAGTTGTTTATAAATAAATCAAAAGTCTTTGTAACAAATAACAACCTAAGAAGCAAATGCATATAATTTTCAGATATGAAGAGTTATAGAAGTGCTAGATATAATAATAATCAGAGTAAGAATTGTTTTACTAATGTGAACCAATTTAGAAAACACTGCAACTATATAAAATTATAATTGGATTTTCTCCCATCTCTGTTTCTTGAAATTCAAGTCTTTCTTCAAATTCCATCTCTTTTATATTTCTTCAATTCCTGAGCCCTCAGAAGAGCCATCACTCTTTGTTGAACCTATATTTATGGCACATCCATAGATAACCTGGGTATCTTATTCACTGATATATTTCATTGATTCATTTATCTCTACTTATGAATCAGGTGTGCTGACCACTAGGGTATAAAAACCAGTAAGACATAATTCCCATCTTTAGGGAAATTAGAGTTCAGTAGACTTTAAGTTTCTTACTTGTTTACCTACACCTCCCTGTAGACAGTAAGTGCCCCAAGGGTAAAGACTGAGCCTACTCATTCATCGCTATGGCCCCTGCTACACTCACCACTATGACTTACATATGGCGGGCACTCAGTCCGTGGTAAAATGAACTGACTATCCATCATATTTATTCTAAATAATTCAGAAACACAAACTTGAAGATATCAACACCTTCAAATGTCTTTAAAGCCTTTGTTCTCTTCACACAATTATTAACTATAAAAACAAGTGGCCGGGTGCAGTGGCTTACGCCTGTAATCCCAGCACTTTGGGAGGCTGAGATGGGCGGATCACGAGATCAGGAGATCGAGACCATCCTGGCTAACACGGAGAAACTCCATCTCTACTAAAAATACAAAAAAATTAGCCGGGTGTGGTGGCGGGCACCTGTAGTCTCAGCTACTCAGGAGGTTGAGGCAGGAACCCGGGAGGCGGAGCTTGCAGTGAGTTGAGATCGTGCCACTATACTTCATCCTGGGCGACAGAGCGAGACTCCGTCTCAAAAAAAAAAAAAAAAAAAAGAAAAGAAAAAGAAAAACAAGTAACTCTACATGATAAGTTTGTCTACTTTCTTTTTGCGTGGGTGAATAGGTTTCTTTTCTCCAGAATATGACCTAGTACCACATCTCTGTGACATAACAAAGCACCAGATATGATTGAGAGCAGCGTCTGAATTTTTTATAGGCAGTCGTATTAAGTGCTTCTTCTGTCTGAAACTCAAATTATTTTGAAATACTTCTCTTTTGGTAAGAGAGCACATTCTTTCTTCTTTTGTGGAACTTGGATACAAAGCAACTGAACAGGAATAATTGTGGATATTTATTGAGGACCTATTAAGCACCAAGCACTGGCTAAGGACCCACATGTTATCACATATTGTCCTCTCGACAAACCTGTGAGGTAAGTTCTGTTTTCATCCTGCTGTTCTTTAGATGAGGAGACTGAGGCTCAGGAAGGTTGAATTACTCTCCTATAATTATACTGGTAGTAAGTGGGAAGCCCAGACTCACCAATGGTCTCTTTGTCACCACAGCCCACCATTCCTTGTCAAAGTGAGATTTGTAAAGGCATTTGTGGGACCTACTTTATAATGAATAATACTGATGCATGGTTTTGGTGCCAAAATTTATGTTTTTTATTTGCAATCCAATTGGTCCAATGCTATTTTAGTGGCCGTGGGCTTATGGGAATGAACAATTGACTTAGGTAATTTGCCTCAAGTGAAGGCTGTATGACTGCATGGCATACTGGTCCAGTATGTTTAGTTTTGCTGTGGATAAAGAAATGTGGCCAGGCGTGGTGGCTCACACCTGTAATCCCAGCACTTTGGGAGGCTGAGGCAGGCAGATCACAAGGTCAGGAGATCAAGACCATCCTGCCCAACATGGTAAAACCCCATCTTTACTAAAAATACAAAAATTAGCCAGGTGTGGAGGTGAGCGCCTGTAGTCCCAGCTACTGGGGAGGCTGAGGCAGGAGAATTGCTTGAACCTGGGAGGCGAAGGCTGCAGTAAGCTAAGATCACGCCACTGCACTCTACACTGAGCAACAGAGCGAGACTCTATCTCAAAAAAAAAAAAAAAAAAGAAAGAAAGAAAGAAAGAAAAAAGAAAAGAAAAGAAAAATGTGAGACAGACCCTACTGCATGGCAGGTAGTGGGAGCATTCTGAACCCCAAGACACCTGTGTTGAGGATTTCAGTTTCATAGCCATAATGAAAATGGAGGGTTACTTTTAGGAAAACATCATCATCTGAATATTAAGTAAATGTTCATTTGAATGGAATTGGTGTTACACTTTTGTTGGTATTTGGTTAAAACTTTTAGTTGGCATTTGATGGTTTTAGAGGAGCTGAAACTATAAGAATTAAGTTTTGGCCGGGCGCGGTGGCTCAAGCCTATAATCCCAGCACTTTGGGAGGCCGAGACGGGTGGATCACGAGGTCAGGAGATTGAGACCATCCTGGCTAACACGGTGAAACCCCGTCTCTACTAAAAAAATACAAAAAAACTAGCCGGGCGTGGTGGCGGGTGCCTGTAGTCCCAGCTACTTGGGAGGCTGAGGCAGGAGAATGGCGTGAACCCGGGAGGCGGAGCTTGCAGTGAGCTGAGATCCGGCCATTGCACTCCAGCCTGGGCAACAGAGCGAGACTCCGTCTCAAAAAAAAAAAAAAAAAAGAATTAAGTTTTATGTTTGTATATATTTAAGTATCATTACAATAAAAGCCATGTAAGTCAAAATTGGGAAGGGAAGCATTCTGAATTGTTCTTCCTGAAAAGGATGCTCTGTACTCAGTTTTTCAAAATTGAACATAATTATTCTGCAATATCTAATGAAAATCTTCGACGCAAAAAAATGATTTCACACCCATCAGAGGTCTGACCTGCCCACTCTAAGTCTTTCTTGAGAGATAAGTCATTGAAATTTCCTTTGAACCTGTAAATATTATCTGGGACAGTAAAGGTCTGACGTTGGGTGAAACTCTCCATTGCTGTGATTCTCTAATGCACCTTCAGTTGGCCTTGTCTGTCAAGACGCTCGTAGATTCTTTGTCGCCCTTTGTCCTGATTCTGATAACTCACAGTTGTTTATGCATATCACCAATTGTTTGTAATCATTTTCTTATCACCACCATAAAGATTTGTGAATTTGGGCTAGGAAGTAGTACCAGCTTCACCTAAGCAGAGAAGACCATGACAATGTACTGGAATTTTAAAAACTTCTGGCTTAAAAGATCTCTCAGTCTGTCCAAAATGACTACATTAGTTACTTTTGAGTAAAGAAAAAGAAAGTCCCTGTTAAATGCAGACATGGGGAGAGGAGGTAGTATCTGACAGCATATTTATCCTGAGTTTTTTGGTGTTGCTTATGACGAATTTCCAGTAAGACTTTGGAGCACTAGAATGGAGGACAGTGAGTTCTGATACAAAGGGAGGAGAAGCTCATTGTATAACATGTGGACATGGACATGTGATGGGACTTATGAGTGAAGGAGGCGGAAACCGGCAAGGAAAGGCTAGCTTAAGAGCAGTGCGAATTGGGTAGCCCAGGGCCATATTGTAAAAGAGGGGATTTTATTTTTCTGTACATAATGTACTGTTCTTCTGTTATTTACAATTTCAATAAAGGTTTGTGTTATAGGTGTTTGTTGTTGTTCTTATATTACTATCATTATTATTATTATTTCCCAGCAGCCTGCGTGGTAGAGAGAGATTATCACCGGGTGCACAGAGTGGGAAATTCAAAGAGCTGGGCTTTTGTCCTAGATGGGCTGTGATTTTCTTGTGAGAGATTGGGCTTTCCCTTAGTAACATTTTGGCCTCAGTTTTCTAGTTTACGTCATTAAAGTATTGGGCAAAATGATCACCAGAGTTGCTGCCAGCTCTTTCATTCTTTGTATATTCCAGTCTTTGCAAGAAATCATCATAGCATCCTTGGAATGTTTCATGAAAATGACCAATGGTAGTTATTATTTTAATGTTCATCTTCCATGCACAGCTATTCTTAAAGACTGCGGGAATACTTACTTTTGTTATCTTTAGTGAGAGAGGTATTCGACAGTTTTTCAGGGAATCCTTAAGGTTGAGCCACCAGCTGATCAAACATTTCCATATACTTTAAAGTTAGCCATTTTGTGGTAGGAGCTTTTCTGTTCCTTTCTCTGAGTTTGCTTTTAATTATACTGCCTTCTGCCAGGGCACTTCCACCCTAGAGATGGCAAGATGGATGTGTCCTTCATCCTAGCCAGCTCTTCAACTGACAGAGGGGAGAAAAGGATGGCATTGATTTTTGTAGGAATTGGTAACTTGTTATTTTTATACTTTGTTACGACTCTGAGAGTATTGTCTGGCAAATCTCTTTTCAGTAGATAATATTTGTATTAATAGGTAACACTTATCTAGAACTTACTTTGTGCAAGGTATTATTTTAAATCTTTTACTCATAACATGACATCTGATCCTCATAGTATCTGCATCCACATTTGACAGATGAGAAAACTGAGGCGCAAAGAGGTTAAATAGCTTGCCAAGGCCCCACAGCTGGTAAGTGGCACAGCTGGAATTCAAAGCCAGGCATCAGCACACAGCATCTGTGGTTTTTATACAATTTGATTCTAGCTTTTATGTGTTACCCAAAAATGTTAGACTCATTTTATCATTTTTATAAATTGAGCCTTGAAGATCTCACCAATAATTTTATCCTAAAAATGGATTAACTCATATGTTTTGCCCCTGCTTTTCTGTTTTTCACTTTTTACATCTGGTAAATAAGCTGTTAGAAACCCACAGAGTCCATGTATCATTACGTACCAGAGTTGGAGAGGGAGAAGGGGAGGATTCTAAAGGACATAGATGAACAGCCAGATGAAGAGTTACATAGAGTGAGGTTTAGAAGGGCCCTAAATGCAGGAGCTTCTGTCCCCCTGCAGTTGAGATGTGCCACCCTCCTGGCCCGTGAATGTATTCAGCAACCTGGAAGCAATCCAAACTCTGTTCTTTTATGTTTTTTTTTTTGGAGGATTCATCATTCAGATATGATTGATTACATGATTGACCATGGGTGATCAACTCAACCTTCAGTTCCTTTCTTTTCCTTTGAGGTCAGGGTTGGGGGACTGAAAGTTTTACCCTTTAATCACATAGTTGGCTCCCTCTGGCAACCAGCCCCTCATCTTGCAGTTATCTAGGGACTTTCCAAACATCACCTGACTGAAAGGGGCTTGCAATGAGTAAGAGAAGACACATTCATCTTTCTTGCTCTGTAACTGCTGTGAACTGTTTAAAAAACCTAGGACAAAAGACCAAATATTTTCGCAAAAGATATTCCTATTGCTCCTATCACTCTAATCACTTAGGAAATTACAAGGGTTTCAGGAGCTGAGAGCCAGGAACCTTGGACAAAGACCAAAATATATGTTTCTTTTTATATCATAATATCACAGCATGATACAAAGAACCTTCCACCTTCAGGATTTGATCTAAGAGGGCTGGCACCATGTTTTGTTACTCACCGCTGTGCCCTTCATGACTAAGCATCTTGCATGTAACGAGCACTCATAAAGTATTACTGAAATTTTTGGATAGATTGGATGACCGTTGATAGCATTCTAATTACATTATTAGTATTCAGTGGATTATTTTTTACCTAACCATAAAAATAATGCTACATAGCTTTATGGATTATTTGTTTCACTTCATGCATGCCAATTTACCAAAAAATATTGCCTTCATTATTTTGGCCTAGTGGGATGGAAACATCAAGATTCAGGGGGTCTTCATTCTTGTTCTGATTCTGCTGTTCTAGCTATGAGATGTTGAACAACTGAGCCTCAGTTTTCTACTCTGTAAAATGGGAATTATAATAACTGCCCTGGTGATCTCATAAGGCTTGTGGAGGGTCAGATAGCATAATAGCTTAGGTGACAAAAGATGAAAGGCATTTTTATTCCCAGCATCACGCACTAGTGCATTCCCATTATCTACTACGCCTTCTTCACCAGTGTTACTTAGTCCACCTGCATACTCCATCTTTGGCTTCAAATTTTAAAAAAGAGTCCATGAGAACATCTGTTAGATGAATACTGGAAAAGAGAAAGAAGACCCATTCTGGGTGATTCGTAACATCCCCATTTGACCCTGAAAGCTGTGAGGGCAGGGATCATGATTGTTCAATTTGCTTTGTTTTGTTTATCAACAGCATGGTAGACCCTCCATGATTGTTTCTTGAATGAATAAACATAACTCCTGACTTCCAGTCAAGCAGCCATTCTGTGCTCCATGAGAATAGAAGCAGCAGTCACCATCAGCTGCTGGAGAGTACAGCATTTCAACTGCTCTGCTTAACATAATACAGAAACCAACCTGTGTGGAGGGACAGAAGTGACTATAGAGAAATAATTTCAAGTTGAGGTAGCTAAAGAATGTTGGAATTATAGCTTTTCTGTTGGTTTGGAAGAACTGAAGCCTTGGAAAATCCTTCTTCACTTCCCTTCAAGTGTCTTGACGTTGCAGAAGAGGGTGGAGCAGCTTATCTCCTCACAGCCTGCTCACATCTCCTTTCTGTAATAGGCACTTACCCTCCCTACTCCCTGCTTTGCAATGGACATAACAATTCACTGCCTACCTGAAGTTAAAAAATGGAATTGCTGCTCTGTATGGCCAATAAATTAGCCTAGAGAGCATGACTTTCACCTACCAGAAGTTTGCTCAAGTGGGTATTTCTTGAACACAGCAATGGCTTCTGCTGTTGAAGCAGAGGATGGCAACATGCAGCTATTAGAGGATTTCTCCCCTCCCTAACCAATAGTCATAGAGCCCTGAGAATACTGAGTCATGTGCAGAAGACCTCACCTCCAACCTAATTTCCAAGTGACCAGGAATCAACAGCTGGTCATCAGTTTCCCTCTAAGATGTGTGCTGCTGGGTTCCAGAGATGAAATGTGGGCCCAAACTGTGTTCATCCCATGGCAAATGGGGCGCTTTGTCAGGACATGGACTGGAACAGAGGTAAAAGAAATATTTAGAACAAAACTAGTTTGGGCATAATGATATGAAGTGCAAGGGGGCGGTGGGGGACGGGAGCTGGAATGCTAGAGCCAAGAGCAGCTCTGTATTGTCAGGCAGGTTTTGAGATTACTCAAAAATAAATGACACAGATACTTGTCAGGGCTTTCTGAGCATTTTCTGAATATTGCTTTAACATAAACTTCAATGAAATAAAGGGCTTCTAGATATTAATCTAGACCAAGAGGAAACATCTTCAGAGCTTCTGGGATATTCTTATACAGAAAAATAAAAAACCTCGTCTTAATCCAGTATTTCTGAAAAATTGAACAGTGTCACAAAATACTTCAACAAATATTTGGAAATCCACAAAAATGCCTAGAGCAACTTCCTGCTTTAGAAAAAAATAATGTGAGTAGTAAAGCAGTAAGACAATGTTCACCTCAAAAAGATAAGCCTTGACTTTCCCCTTAGAGTACAGTCGGGCATTGGTATATCATTTTTCTATGCCACGTGCTGCTTATGTTTCTTTCCCAGCTACTCACCCCCTAATTGTGTTCAATTTATATTTTGTTCCTCCTCTTTGGAACTGCACTTTTGGAGGCATTGGAACTCCAATCTGGAGATCAAAGTTATTTCTTAGTCTTCAGCATCCCTAATTTTTACAAAGCAATGATTCCAAAGGATTTCCTCCTTTCCCAAAACCCACGCAGTATGCTTTTGTGAGGAGATTTGTCCTAATTCTCCCACTTCTCTATCCTTACCTGTCTCTTCCTTTCCAAACCTACCATCACTCACTTCTTGCAGAACCTTGTTGATGGCTGCTTACGTGGTCTTCTATTCATATGCCCTTCTCCAACTCTTAACTGAGTTGCTAGGGAATTTTGTTAATATTTATTATGATATTAATAGCACTCTGTTGCTTAACAATATTCCTGATTCCTGGCCTTTACTGAGCTAGAAACAGATTTTATGTCATGAAAGGTACGTGGCAATATGGCTTCCCCCTGCCTCCTGCCTGCCCCATGTGTCAGTCTGGACTCCTGTAGTTCTTTTAATATGCTGTAAACTCTCCCTTCTCTATATATTTGCTCAAGATTTTTCCTCAGCCTGGAATGTTCTTTCCACCCCCCAACTACCTCCCACCACCCTTTCTCTAAATGTCTGCTGCATTCCTTTGTACCTATTCTCCAATTCTGCCTATTCCTGAATCATTGCGTGATTCTCTCTCCAGCTAAATCCCTTTCCCCTTTGAGTCCCCAGAGCTCTGCCTATTCTGCTCTTCTTCTGATGTCCACCTCCATTCTGGGTCGGAATGTCCCTGCATAATCACAGTGCTCTCCTCTACCACCCACTCAGGATGAGTCCTTCTGTCCAACTCTGAATCATCTAAGAGGAATCAAGATAGTTTGCGCACAGCAGGTTCTCAATATATTATTTTAAAGAGAAATATGTGAGTTTATATTCAAAAGTTAAAATACTATCTCTGTTTTATAAATGTACCCTCATTCCTTTCCTGAGAGTTTATATGAAAAGTGCCCTAAAGAATAAAATTACAGAGGAAAATAGTTTAATATCCATGGATATTATTCAGACTTGAATGATAACCAGCAGCCTTTCCCTTATCCACAGTCAAAATATGTCATTGATTTATCTAACCATTATCAGGTTAAAAAAATCCCAAGTTAGTTTTGGATATGTGTAGTTTTCTCTATGAAAATACTACCGAGGTCATAAACCTGCTGAGCATATACTGGACTAGCTTTGCCATTGATGTGTTTTATATGCTGCTGTTATTCACATTTGGTTCCTGATGGTAATGGAAGACTCTAGTCTATTACAATTCTGATATTTTATTGGTTATTTATAGGTAATTGTTGTTAAAAGAGAACAACAACAAAAAAGCGCAGACAGCCAGTTAAACAATTCAGTTCACTAGACATTTACTGAATGCCTCTTATATGCTAGGTATGAGATAGGGGTGTGTGTTTATGTGTGCATGTCTCTGTATGTGTGTGATGTCATTCTTGATATTAAGAAGCTATAAGGTAGGGTCATAATTGATTATCATGGAGGATGAAACAGTATACCATAAAATATTATATATGGCAAAAGAAAGGAGAGAAAAGTACTGGTAAGCTTTAAGAGTTTGCAGATTAAGAGAATGCATAAATGTATGTATGTACATTTAAACATGATTAGTAAAAACAGACTGACATATGTGCATATACTTAATCAAACTGTCCTAAAATATGACTTCTAAGAGTTCAGGGCTGTGGACTCCAGGAAAATCACATTGTCACTTAAATTAAAAACTGCAGTTATCTGGAAAACAAGATTTGGAGCTTAAGCTTGGTACTCTGAGTTAGTCCCATGAATGGACTTTTTCTCCCTCTGGGCTACCGAAGCCAACCTAAGTAGCTCTTCTCTGGGTATAAATCCCTAGATCTTGTTACTTCAGAAAAAGTTCCAGTGTTCCTGTACTCTCTTTCCCAGACTGATTGGTTTAACTCAGTTAGTATGTCCTCCAAGTTCCTCCTTCTTTCGAGACTTACATGTCTTAGAATCTAAGACTAAGACTGAGTTTTGATTCCCCAATCATTCAAGAAATTCCACTTAGTCTGTATTAGATACCTGGTACAATGTTGAGTTCTAGAGATATAATGTGAATAAGGTAGACAATCTCCATTTGCAGGTTGGGAAGAGAGGCAACTACACAATTACAGTACAGCGAAGGAAGGGCTATGATTGAGAAAGATAGCATCATTGGGGATTTATCTTGGAGTTAAACATCTACACTGTCCTCTCCATTGCCTGGCTGAGCACAGGGGAATGCGGTAGGGAGAGTCACAGAGAAATCTGACAGAGACTAAACTAACACAGGCACTCCAAAGGGACTATTGCTCGACTTTATTAGTTGGGTACCTACAATATAGCTATATGTTACAGACCATTGCTATTAAAAGGAAGTCCTAATACATCCATCTTTAGAATTTATATGTGTGCTTTTATGTCTGGAGACAATCTGTAGCCTTTTAAATGTGGGTGTCCATTACATTGTTTGGAATTTGGGATATATTTTCCTAGAGAAGCATCATGAATTATGACCAGATCCCCAGACTAGCCCAAAAGCCCATTATATGCATGATGTACTTGATGTAAAGTACAGGAGTGTTGATTTGAGAGATCTTTAAAGCTATGTTGTGGTGGAAAAATATTCAGAATTCCAGGTTGGAATACAAGCAAGATTATTTTCCCCTCTGTAGCTTTTAGAGTGAGAACAAGGTTTCCTGTTCCCGACCCACTTCCTTACAGAACAATGTGAGGAAGAATTCCATTAGGTGCAGGTCGCTGAGTCCTAGGATAGGTGCTCTAGGGGAGGCAGGGGCTAGCAGGTGGTAAGAGGTAAGGGGGACTGTGTGTTTGTGTGTGTGTGTGTGTGTGTGTGTGTGCATGTGCATACCTGGTTGTTGACGTTGAAGAAGGTTCATATACTATTTTAAGTGCTTTACACGTGTTATCTAATTGAATCCCTATAACATACCCCCATGCAATGGTACCATTATTATTCCTCTAAAATGGTGGTGTGTTTCAGGGCTCAGGCCTTAGACTTCTTCTCTCACTAAACTCACTCATCCAGTCCCATGGTTGTAAGTGTCATCTATTTTATTCCCCTCTCCCCTGAACTCTGAACTCATGGCACCAACTGCTCATGACTTAGATGAATAATAGGACTCTTCATGACATGTCCTAAACTGGACTCCTGATTTCATCCCTCTGAACTTGCTCCTGCTACAGTCTACTCCATCTTAGTAAATGGCAGTTTTGTGCTTCTAGGTGTTCAGGCCAAAACCTTGGTATTACTCTTCAATCTTCTCCTACTTTATATCTGGTCCATCAGCAAATACCATGTGTACATTAAAAACACCCAGACTCAAGTTCTTGCTGATTCTCACTGTTTCTACTGCCACCTCTTTAGTCTGTATCACCATCATCTATTTGCTACCTAGATTACTGTGATTGTTTCTTAGTAGGTTCCCTACTTCTGTCATTGTTCCATTGGTCTATTCTCCAGATAACAGCCAAATAAATTATTTTAAAACGTAAGTCAGTTCTTGAAATTCCTCTGTTCAGACTCTTCTAGTGGCTTCCCATCTCAGGGTAAAATCAAAAAGTCATCTCCAAGGCCTGTAAGGCTCTGCATGTCCTGGCCACCTGCTTTCCCTCTGAACCCATTTTGTACACTGTCTCTTTACCAGCCTCACCTTCTTCCTTATTGATCAGAGACATATTCCTGACCACCCCTACATAAAGTATATAAAATAGCAAATGCTCTATACCACAGCCACACTACACAGGTTTTGATAGGTGGGTAGAAACACTCTGAAGGGTGTCTGTGACTTCTGGTGGAGTGGTGAATGAGGTGAATGAGTAGAGGTGAATTCACCACAAGAAAAATGAACAAAGACTGAGCCATGCACGATGAAGGCAGACTTCATCCTTGACACATCTAAGCCACGGGCAAACCATGTTTATGTGATCAATTAAACTTGCTTTCTTGTTAAGACTCATGCCCTTATTACATTTTTAGGTGTTTCATGTTTAGTATTTGAGGTAATTGTACATTGTAAGTGAAAAAACAATAGTTCTGTTTGGAAGAAGGAAAATAATAAAACCAGTTTTAAGAAATATAAAAAATGAGAAAAATAAATGAACTGGTAGAGAGAGGGTACACAGAAAACTGGTTTGATTTATTTAATGACCATTTTTGTATGTGTCACTGACATCTGAAAGGTAGAGCTATTAAGTAACTATATAAAGAGACAAAGAGCAATAGTTCCTCAAAAAGACAAGCAAGCCTAATATAATGTTTCTCATCTTTAATATCACCCCATTCTTGGTACTGAACTAGGTTTTATAAATCCAGTGGTGAACACTGATCTCTAACATCTTAATACGGCACTTCAATGTTGTTGGCTGTTTTTCCAGTTCTACATATGGGATGGTGCTAGGATTGGTTAGAAGAGCAGGAAGGTAAAGGGGGTCCTAGTTCTCTCATCTAATGTAAAGAGCTTCCGTTGGTCTTGCTGGAATCCCAGATGGGCCCCTCATAATGTTCTAGTTGTATTTGTCAGGAATCTGTAGACTGCACTATCGAAGCCATTGTCTTGACTATCATGGGATCTGTTATGATGGTTTCAGTTCATTGAAGTTGGTTTAGTTCATTTTTTGCTGCTATAACAAAATATCTGAGACTGGGCAATTTAAAAAGAAGAGAAATTAATTTTCTCACAGTTCTGAAGGCTGGGAAGTCTAAGATCAAGGTGTCAAAGATCAAGGAAGTCCAAGATTGAGGTTTGGTGGTCTGAAGAGGGTGGCTCTCTGCTTCCAAGATGGTGCCTTATTGCTGTATCCTCCACAAGGGAGGAATGCTGTGTCCCCACATGGCGAAAGGGCAAGCTAGCTGAATGCTACATGAAGCCTCTTTTGTAAGTACCTTAATCCCATTAATGAGGGGAGAAGCCCTTATGACCTAATTACTTCTTAAAGTCCCCACCTCTGAATACCATCACATTGGCCATTAAGTTTCAATATCTAAATTTAGGAGGGGACACATCCATACCATAGCACAAGCATTCCACCAACTCTTTGGACAAGTAGAAGGATGGTATACATCCTCTTCCCACTTCATTTCTAGAATGGTCTTTGTTGTAAAGCAGTGTGGAGGCCAGGACAGTTACGAGTTCTTAAAAGGTGGATTATCAACTAAATCACCTAGCTGTTTCTACTTGTGTCCTCTACTGGCTCAGTTTCTTCCCCCAAATGCTTTGTAGGTTTTCCCCAGAAACCTTACTACCAAGACTGGTTCCATCCTCCACGAGCCCTAGCCCCTGATCAGTTGCTGGAGTGGGTGAGGGATGTGGTGAACTGGTCCCAACTGCAGCAGGCCAGAAAGGACTTTATGAAGGTTTCAGTTTGTTTTTTTTTCTAGGCTAGAATCTGGGTCAGCTGTTTCTTGTAAACAACACATGGCACTAGAAGTGGGAGACTAATTACGGATCATCTTGAATTGTGACTTTCTGACAATAGCGAGAGAAACTGGAAGTTATTTCCACAACTGCCCAGCCCTGTGTCAGTGTTTCAGTTGTGGCCCTTGGTTGAACAGGCCAAGGGCAGATAGCTCCATCTAGATGGGAGGTGGCAATGCAGAAGTCCAGTCAGCCTTGAGAGAGAAAGAGAGGTATGATAGAAACCATCTTCAGCAAATGGATATAAAAAGAAGGGAAGGGTTTTAAAAGTGACCTGAAGCAGCTGGGGGCAGTGGTTTACTTTCAGATCAAGAGCAAATTGTGCTAACAAGGAAAGTTAAGGAGGAGAGAATGAAAACACTCAGCCTTCCGGATTTAACACAGCTGGAGACAATGAGAATCTCTGAGACTCAGGAAGTCACTCAAGTTGAGAAAGTGCTGATTAAAGGTGAGCAAGGCTCTGGAACATCCACTAATAGAGAGAGAGAGAGAGAGAGAGAAAGAGAGAGAGAAGAGCAGGGAGAGCGAAGAGAGGGGAGAGAGGGAGTCTGGGGGTATTACATTCCATTTGTCTCGCCAGCATGGCAGATCAGGAGCCATGCTGGGAGCCAGCATTATAGGAAGAAGCAAGTATGCTCAACATATGGAAGGAGATGTAAAAATGTCAATAAATGGGTTTGCTTTGCCAAATGTTGTAAATAACAACACATGTGCAGACGGGAGGACAGAAAAGAGGAGCTGGGCAGCCCTCCTAGCATGAGGGCTGCTTTGCTGGCGTTGGCGCGGCTGCGGTGGTGTTGGACCTCACTGTGAAGTACCCTGGAGACTCTGGTAAGCCCTGACAGCGTTTTTATCTAAGTTGGAAAATGGTGATTAAAGAAAAGAGAAGGGTAAGTAAGACTATAAGATTGAAGCAGAGAATTTGTATTAGGAAGCTAAGTACTTCAGGTCCCGTTTTAGTTGAAGATGACCTGATAAAACTGAAAGGTTTAGAACAGTGGTCCATATTCTTATCCTAAACTCAAGTCAAACTCTGGGCCTAACACCAATATTGCCTTTCTTGGAAAGTAAAACAATTAAGGGAGAACAGATTAAGTAAAGGTGCAATTGGCAGTTAGATTAACTTGTGTAAGCAATTATAGCAAATGCTAATATTTCATGAGTGATTATAGCTGCTGGGCCCTGGGCTAAATTCTTTACTAGGATTATCTCATTTGGACCTCTCAATAGTCCCAATTTATAGCTGTGGAAACTGAGGCCTAGTGAGCAGAACTAACTTGCATAAAATCACGAAGTAAAATTGTTGTAGAAAGAGGATTCAGACTCTAGGGCCAGCCACTACTGTCAGTCCATCTTCCCCTAATTGATAATCACGAATGCTGAGGAGCTGGGATTTCAGTCTGGGTCTATCTGACTTCAGTGTTCTTCCATTTTTCACTGTGGAAGAACAATCTCTTCTGAAGAGCTGAAAAACAGAGTACCCACCAGAATTTCTGAGATTTTGGAGTAGGTGAGAGGGAGAAGAATGGTAAGATGTACAACGTTTAATCCAAGGAACAACCCAATGAAGTAGGTACTACTGTGGTTCCCACATTGCATACAGTGCCCAGAGATGTTCAGTAACATGTCCAAGGTCACGCAGCTAGAAAGTGGCAGTGCCAAAGTTCAAGACCAACTTTAAAGTTGACACTTAACCACGGTACTCCTTCTGTACATGTAAAAAGACCCATGACTCTAGGAAAGAGAGGAAGAGCTCCTGTGTCATATGAGACAGAAGGTTGCTCTGTTAAGAACTTAAAATGATTAACACTTATAATAGTTAACACTTAGTGAACATTCACGGTGCGTCCCAGTCATTGTTCTAAGTGCCTTACGTGCATTAGGTATTAAATCTTCAACACAGCACTATAAAACGCATATACTCCAGTCATCTTTACAGATGATGAAACAACACAGAGATTAAGTGATTTGTCCAAGGTCACACAGCCAGTAAGTTGGACATCTGAAAGTCAGAGTTCTTTGAATTCCTTTCAATTCAAGAAATGTCAGAAGTTACCTTCCAAGTGCAAGGTCCTGTTTAGTAGCTACAAGAGTTATGCAGGTAGGTAAGATACAGCACCTGTGCTCAACGTTGGGCGGAAGATAAGAATAAGTAAGTGCAAAGAGAGGCAAAACAAAGTAAGTGTCCTGAGAGGTGCAAGCGCAGGACAATAGCAGTCAGAGACAGGGGAATCTTATCTAGTACAGGCTGAGCTCAGAGCGGGGTATGAAGACAGTGACCCCAGACGTGACTTTGAAGATGAGTGGAATGTTGATAGGGGGGAATGGGGGATAGCAGGAGAAAATCTTAAGGAAAGCTTGAGGAAATTGGTCAAAGCTACACAGCTATTTAATATTTATAAGTTTGTTACAGATAAAGCCCTTAGAACGAAGTAAGCACTCAATGATTGTCGCTGCTTCTGCTGCTATTGTTATGGACTGAGCTGGAACTTGATGCTGAGACTTGTGATTTTTTTCACCGTTGATGAGGCAGTTGATAAGTCTAGACAGGAAGTCTGTCATCTTGTGGCTGTCCTGGTTTGCTGGGCTGAAGCGCTTTTTTATTTAATTTGATAGGTCCTGGGGAGTTATGGAAGATTTTTAATGTGGAAATAACATGAACATTTAGCTGTATTGTGGGAAAAATAGCATACTGTCTGCTGGGTTCTGAGATAGGGATTTTTCTTCCCCCTATCTTTCCTCCTTGTGTTGAAAAGACTTACTTTCAAGCTCTTCATTACCTGCTAATGTTGTGGAGGGGAGTGTGACCTGCCTCCTTGGACTGCTAGTGAGTCCTGTCCAGCTCTCCACTCCCCAGGCAGCCTTCTAGTCCATCTTTTCTGAATAACTCAACCCTTCTTGACTGGATTTTTCTCGAAGCTGCAGTATCTCTCACTTCCTGCTTTCTTTCCTTTTCACTCTGTTTCTCTCTAGCACTCCATGCCCCATCTGAAGGCCAAAGGTGAAAGATGACAGGAGACATCTTACTTTGGCTACCATAGCAATGTTCTTGTGCTTTGCTGCCCACTTTTGAAGTGTTACCCTCCTGTGAAAAGTTATTTTGCGTAACATTGCTTTGCTCTTCCAGAGGCTTTGGGCTTGCTTTAAGCTTCTTCTAAGCAATCATGAGAGGATGGTCTTCTGTCTCCAGGTGGGGCGTCTGAACACATCTTCCCCGGTGGTGCAAGCATTCTCTACTATATACAGAGCCACTCATTCCCTGTTCACTTTTTTGTTTCTAAGAAGAATGCAGTCAGAGATGATGAATCTTCAATTGTATTACATAAGCCCTGGTTTGAGCCATCGATTTACAAATGACTCAGCTGTACATTTTCAAAATTTAAAGTGCTATTGAAATTAACCTATACAATTTCTAGGCTACTCCCCATTTATGAAGGCTGTGATTGTTATCTTCACTTGATCTCAGAGATCCTCTCTCCAACCTTTTCCCTCTGCACTGCACCCTGTGCCCCAGAGCCTGACCTATGTATTCCACCTCCATGGCCCCCTTGCCCTCTGATTTCCAGGTGGGTTTGACCAGTGGGAGGTACCAGCAGGAGATCAGAGAAAGAGAGCAAGTTGGGGATATTTATTTCTCTGGCACTGTCTTTGTGGTGCTACTGTGGATTGACCACATCCCACAGTGGAAGATGTGTCAGGGGCACATCTCCACACAGCCCTCTGTTCTCTCCAGAATATCTCCAGGTTCTGGAAACCCCTCCCCTCCTCTCACCTCTTCAGGTCTGGGGAGAGTGCTAGACCAGGGTTTTGTACTATCTGTTGTGGTTTTCCTATACCCTGTCCATGCCTGTAAATAGTCCCTTTGTTGTACTCTTTTCAAATTATCCAATTTGAACATGCTGTCCGTTTCCTGCTGAGACCTTGACTAATACAGTGTCCAAAACTCTTTTGCTTTGTGTTAGTGCTCCAATATTGCTTGTTTTGTTTAACAAATCTATAATTCACTGTAGCTCATTCTTTGTAGACACAGGTTTTTCTGTCTTGAAGAACAACTTTCTCACCCTCATACCTCATAAAAGATGATGTTTCCTCTGACCTTGTTCTTTTGCAGGAAACCTGTTTGAAATACCTTTTCTTGATGATGTTATTAGGTTTATGGGAATGGAATACAAATGCCCTATTTGCTTGTCCCATCTAACCTTGGGTAAATTTGAGGGTCTTCCTCCCCTTTTTATTATGTTCATTGAAAGAATATGCAGGATCTGCAAATCTTGTGAGACCATGGGCATTAAAATCCTACAGGTGTACAAACAACTTGCTTTTTTTTTTTTTTAACACTTCATAAAAATTCATAAGCTGCTGCTTCCACAGGGAATTGAATTAATTGAATTATTGCCCATTGGGGCCTTAAGGTGGAACAGTGGCTCCAGAAGGTGTCCTGAAGAGAACCATAAGTGAGGAATGTGGATGATTTCCTTTGAAAACTATGAGTTGGAAACTGCATGTTCCTGATTCTTTCAAGACTGATCCCAAATGATATCAAGAATAGCATGAGGTTCACATAGCTCAGCAGGTGTGAAATTCTGCAGCTGAATTAAATAGGTTCCATTATATTTCAGAAAGAGCTCTAATGGGTTTCTATGGAGCACAGCCTAAGAATATCATGTCTCTCCTTTGTATCTCAGGATGGCTGGCTTGGTTTGTTGTTACTAATATTATACTTCAATCTCCCTGTAAAATGGACAAAAACGAGCAAAAGGCCTGTCTTATCCCTAGGAGGATCTAGATATTAAAACACCAAAAGGGGAAGTCAAAAAGATCCCACTTACAAGGCCAGACCAAAAATGAATGCTGAGGATATAATTTAATTGTAAATTTAATATTCTTATTATTAATATAAATATTTTCTTCTAATGAGCTCATTTTGTCCTGGATATTATTGAGGAATCATTTGGTTTTAGAGATGAAGGAATTTTAAACACTGCAAAACTTTAGGTTTCTATTCTTTAAAAATCTGAACTGGGCTCATTTAAGCTTACATTCAGTTGAAAAATAACTATAGATATTTCTTTTCTATTACTTATTAATGCAACATCGTATTCCCAGTTTTTGTTATTAATATTTAACCTGACATTGTTATCTTTAAGTTCTTGCAAACTAACAAATCTCCCATCATTCATTTATTTGTTTTTCAATCAAAACTGAATTTGAAGTCAGAATGAATCATTCGTTAATCATTTCCATGTATTCTATTTCCTTATTTATCCTCCTTGGCTGGCCATGACATGGAATCAAGGCATATTTTTTTATTTGTTGCCCTTATTGCAAAAGTTTTGTATTTCCTTAATTTTAGAAGCAGTTGAGGTGAATCTTTAACATTCTTTTTGTCTAAGAAAAAACAAATTTAAACTTAAGTTGCTTTTTGTATGTCTTGCTTATTTTTATCCTTTTATGGATCATTTTCTATTGAAAAATTCTTGCTTTTTAGTTTGAGTCACCTGGAAGAGAAAAAAATATAGACAGGTTATTTATGAGCATCCAAATTTAACATTTAAACTCTAGAGAAAGCTTTTGTTAAAGGCTATACGTCTTTCTTGAGCATGTTTAATCCCAGAGATAAACAGATGTCTCTTTTCTTATGTATTCTTTTCCAATCATGGTAAGATAAAAATCTGAAATCGAGGAGAATCCTTAAAGGAAATGTCAGGCAATCATCACCCTGTTCCTTGGATTCCCCGTTTGACATTCTGCTAAATGAATGGCACCTGCTCAATGAAACTTACTCACTGAATATCACCACTACAAGGAGTTCACTAGGACATAAGGCAGGACATACTGTTCTAACTCAAATTGTTAAAAGATCTGTGGCTCCTTATGTAAAATTAAACTCTTTCTGTCTGGTTTGACTTCTGTTTTTGTATACAAAAATTGTATTTGCTGTTCCAGAATTTGAAGGCAACTGGGCTTTAACTCAAACCTTATTTTCTATGCTGCTTATGCTTTTTCTTACCATGCACCTGTCTCTTAGATAACGTAACTTGACTGAATAGTTTCCTTTGAAAGACTTTCAGTGTTTCTGTAGTGGGCAGTACCCAGAATTGGCCATGATCTCTCCAGGTTGCCGAGACTCTAGATGAGATTATCACCACTCAACCCCTTCTGGTCACACATTACAATATTGACTGATTTTACTTGATGGTAAAGCTAGTATAAGCATCTCCATGAATGTTTATCATTTTTCTATGGCTCCCAAGTTGTTCTCAGGGACTTATTTGTGGTTAACTTCCCTCTCCTTTTGTATTTAGAGGCTTTCTAGACCAGAATTCCTATGGGCAAATGCATGGCTCTGCACTCTCATGAGTTATACCCAATTCCTAGAAAAGTAGATTTTTTTAGAATTCTGCAATTAAGACATCTGAATCTCATGCACGTTGATAACTCTGTGACAATAATGATACCCAGCAGAACCAGATGTCTTCTAAAGGTCTCTTCCCCTGGGTTTAATCATACGTATAAACATTTGTCAGGAAAGAAATTAGAGAGTTTTGGAAAGATTAATTCCTTGTGTAGAAAGCCAGTAATGTCGCTAACATCCAAATTTATGAGGCGAAAGGAAATTTTTTCACTTATTCATACAACAAACATTTATTAAATGGCTACTTCTGTGTAACAGATGTTGAACAGATATCTGCATGTTTTAGGTGGCTAGTCTTTAAGGTAGGAAACATACTGTCTTTATTTTAGGTATTTTAATATTTAATTAATAAGTGCTATCAGGTTATGGATGAAAATTATTTTCACGTTTGCGAAATAATGAAATGGTCACAAACCCTCTTTTCTCCAGGCTTCCTTCTTCGTTAAAATGAGTCAAATGCCATTGTCTATGTCTTCATTGCCATTAACTTTCTAACATTTAAATAAACTGTCATCTTGTTGTTGGTGATGTTTTCTCAGGGGAAAAGGTTGTTTGCTTTTTGTTTTAATTAATTTATTTTGCCTTACAAATATCTCTTCCTCCTAATGAGGTCTTCATCCAAACTCATACCAAATATTCAAGCTGCACTGGTGCTTGTTTCTCATTGTAATGATATGGACTTTACCCTCATGGACATACACTGGAGGTTGGAAACTCGTTTACACACTTAACAGTAGAAAATGATGGCCGCTTCTGAAGTGCCAACTTCCTCTGCCATTGGCTTGCTCTTGATAAGCCTAACAATAGTAATAAATAGCTTTTATTCACATGTTATTGGTGGAGGGGGGCCTTCAAAAGACTTTCATGTAGATCTGTAAGGTAGACAAGGCCATATTTCTTCTCCATTCTGCTGTCAAGAAAGTCACAGCTGGCCGGGCATGGTGGCTCATGCCTGTAATCTCAACACTTTGGGAGGCCGAGACAGGCTGATCACCTGAGGTCGGGAGTTCAAGATCAGGCTGATCAACATGGAGAAACCCATTCTCTGCTAAAAATACATTAGCTGCGCATGGTGGTGCATGTCTGTAATCCCAGCTACTCAGGAAGTTGAGGCAGGAGAATCACTTGAACCCAGGAGGCGGAGGTTGCAGTGAGCCGAGATCGCGCCATTGCCCTCCAGTCTGGGCAACAAGAGTGAAACTCTGTCTCAAAGAAAATAAAAAATAAAAAGAAAGCCACAACCCAGAAGGCCCCTATTTACAGCTTGAGACTGGCATGAAGGTATTCCCTTGGGGCTCCTTCCAGTATTTCATCAAGTTGTCTCTTCTCTTTAAAGAAGTTTTGAGATTCTCCCATGGGAAGATTTATATTTTAATAGTGGATAGTGGTTTTTCTTTTCCACATGGGTATGGTGATGGAAACTTACGCTTTCCAAATGTTAAACAACAGAAGAGTGATTAAATTATGTCAGATTCATACACTGGGATACAATGTGGCTATTAAAATTATTGTTTTGAGGAATATATAATCACACAGGGAACTGCTCTTGATTATACCAGTGTTGCAGGAAAGGAGTGGTACACTAAACAGCAGGATCCCCATTTTGTTTAAAAATTTTACATGTAAAAAAAAAAAAACACTGGAATGAAATATACCAAAATGTTAGCAGGAGTTTTCTCTGGATAGTAGGATTCTGGTTTACTTTTATTTTCTTCTTTATAGCTTTTTGAATTTTCCAGTTTTTCCTCAGGTAACTCATATAATTGAAAAACATAAATGTTATATTTGCTATTCTTCACAGATTATTAAATCTTAGCTAGAGGAATCCTTTGAGTCTTGCTCTTTTTGAGTGATTCTTGCCATCTTTCATTTGTAAAATTACATTTTGGAAATCAAACCTTAAATTGAAATGAGAGGATTGTTTTCATTATTAGTGTAGACATTTGAAATAGTGTATCATTAGTGTATACATTTTAAGTTGGCCATTATAACCCACTTGCTGGTCTGTTATTTCCAAAAAGTGACTCTTTTTTATATAATTCATTAATTCAGCCAAGCATTATTTTGAGGACTTTCTATATTTGCCTGTAGATACATGGATGGAGACAACCCAGCCTCTGCTTTCAGGAAATACCAGTCTAGGTTGAGATACACACTAGTAAAGCGGTAATCACAACAGTAGTTACATGGGAGGACGATTTCATGAGAAAAGGCTGTGCAGGGTGCTCAGGGAGCTCTGAGAAAGAACATTACATTCATCCCAGCCTGGGTGAGGTTGGGAAGCCCTCCCAGAAAATGGCCTCCTAGCTGAAGGAAGCTCTTCTCCTTTGGATGGCCAACCTCAGATTTAGAAATAAGGACAACACATGTCAATCTTGGTAGACAATGGTTGCCTCAAAGGTTTCTTACAATGATGAAGAGTTTGATATTAATTTAAAAAGACAAACCAGGCTGGGCACAGTGGCTGACATCTGTAATCCCAGCACTTTGTGAGACCGAAATGGGAGGACTATTTGAGGCTAGGAGTTGGAGACCAGTCTGGGCAACATAGCAAGATCTCATCTCCACAAAAAATTACAACAAAAGGACCCAGGCATGGTGGCGCATGCCTGTAGTCCCAGCCACTCATGAGGCTGGGGTGGGAGGATCACTTTGGACCCAGGAGTTGGAGGTTGCAGTGAGTTATGGTTGTGCTGCTGCACTCCAGCTTGGGCAACAGAGCAAGAGCCTCTCTGAAAAAGTGGAAAAAAAAGAAGAGGAAACAAAGACAAACTAGTTAATTTGGGCTGTGGGACCCAAATTGGGAAGTTCTCTTAATCTTCAGAATTTCTCTTTCTGTTTACTGCATAATCCATGCAGTAAAAATTGCAAAACTGTATAGTACAGTATTGCAATACTGCATATTACGTATTCTTTTATGTAGTGGTTAATACTGATTTTGATCACGTCTTCCACTCCTGTTTCATTCTCCTGCCTCCCCTTACTCTGCAGAAGGAGGCAGTTTGATATTTTTTTGTTGTTCTTTTACAAGGATAAACTGAGTTCCAGAATGATCACTTGGCTTCTCCAAATTATGGGATGAGTTAGTAATGAAACTAGAAAGAGAAATTAGAATTTCTTTGTTCAGAGCTCTGACTTCTCAAGTATTTCTCCATGTAAGTAAAGTAGGTTGTTTGCCAAAAATTCATTCACCCTTTAAATCTTTACTGAAAGTAATGAGCTTAAAATAAAGTCTCATGAAGATAATATTGTTACAGCTTAGGATAGAAATTAAGGCTATTTGAGTAGGTTAAAATGTGTCCTGAGTGAAGCTTAAAATTTGTCTATTTAATTAATTTGGCAATGGATTTTAGATTTTTTTGGAAAAATAATAATTGAAACATTCTTACAACACATCTAAGTGTTTTATGATGTTTTGATTCACTTAAAATATTTTAAATAAGAGGGATGAGATTAAAAATAAAATCAGAATTGACACAGTATCTATTTGTATGCTACTGAATGATTATGATTTCATTATCAAAAGAGTTTCCTGGCTGGGTGTGGTGGCTCATGCCTGTAATCCCAACACTTTGGGAGGCCAAGGCGGGTGGATCACCTGAGGTCAGGAGTTCGAGACCAGCCTGGCCAATATGGCAAAACCCTATGTCTACTAAAAGTACAAAAACTAACCAGGCGTGGTAGCACGCGCTTGTAATCTCAGCTACTCAGGAGGCCTAGGCTTTGGCAGGAGAATCACTTGAACCCAGGAGGTGGAAGTTGCAGCGAGCCAAGATTGCACCATTGTGCTCCAGCCTGGGCGACAAGAGCGAAACTCCATCACACACACAGACACACACACAGTTTTCCTGTAAACTGTTAATGAAAATACCACTGTTTACTGCTGTTTCAATGATACTTTTAGTAAATATTTTTACTATTAAAATAATTGATACTCTAATAAATGATGTTCATTAGGTGTTTTATGCTAAAATACTCAAGGAACAGTATAAATAAATATGAAAGAAAATGCATGCACATGTTTCATTGAAGGTGCTAGCAGTTGAATTCCCTTTATATTAATGTTATTACATGTTTTTCCTTCTAGTTAAAAATGTTCATCTATTTTAGATTATTTAATAAAATGTACCATATTTTTATTTAAAATAAGCATTTTGTTGATTTAAATATAGAAAATGTTATACTAATTGGAGTTTGAAGAACTTGGTAGTACAAGAATTGTTTTATTATATTTTACATAGAAATTTTTATTTACTACAATTTTGGTGATTTGATTTTAGAGATATCACCTCATACTATTTAATTTTTGGCTCCTACCTCAACCGGGCTTAAGATTTTATATGTAATGCATTATTGCCAGAAAATGCTGCTTACCAACTCTCATTGGGGCTTTTCTAGGAAAAATGAAAATTAAAAACATAACCATCACTATGAGGTTCAAGGGTTTATTTCAGAGTTCAGGAGAGATATAAGCAGAAACTGATATTTTGTCTGGGGATCTAGAATTTGTATCTAACTAAAATTCATGAGAGCAGAGTGATGTTCGGTGGTACCCACCTTTCTGTCCTTTGTTCTGAGCGTCTGTGATGATGGGATTGAAGAACATGGAGCTTCCTGAAGATGGTTCAGTAGCCATGTCATAATTTTCAGCCAGTCTTACTTGCGTAACCATGGGCAAGTTATTTCACTTTCTGAGCCTCTTAACTATTGAGCTTTGAGCAGAATAGTATCACAGGCATGAAAATAAGTACAAAAGAAGAAAGTAGATCCCATCCTTGGACTATATGGGGTTACTGACTTAATCCTAAGTTATATACCAGTATCAAAAAATGGAAAAACTCTGCAGTTAGGCAAACTACAAATATAAGGGGTGAGAAAATAACAGAAGGGTTAAACACAGCTAGGTGAAATCAATACTGGAAAGCTTTAGGGGGCAAGGAGGGAGGGGGACCTATGCCCCACGGATTGGCCAAGATAACACTGATTTTTTAGGATCTGGACCTGATTCACAAATGACTTGAAGTAATTATCTCAGAAGAGGAAATATCTGTGTGTGTGTGTGTGTGTGTGTGCGCGCGCGTGCGTGCACTTACTCTCAATGTGGATTAACTATTACCTATTAGAGTTATCATGATCAGGATTCAGGTGCTGATGAAGTAGATCATACTTCCTTAATATCGGCTTCTACTTATTTTGATCTGCTTCATTCCTGTGGCATAGGAGAGTAAGCTCTGGTGCCAGTTTCCCTGAGTTTGAATCCTAGCCCTGCCATATTGTCAGTGGTCTTGTAAAAGTTACTTAATTACTTTGTTCCTCTGTTTTCCCATCTGTAAGATGGGGATAATATTGGTACCAACCTTATAGACTGTTGTAGAGATTAAATAGGGTAGTTAATGTATGTAATTGATGTTCTAAATGCATATAAATCATTTAGAATAGTGCCTGGAACTCAACACATGATAGGCATTAGTAGTAGTGGTGGTGGTGGTGATCTCCATTTCCTATACCTGCTTGTTTGTCTTAAAAAACCATAGTACTGACTCGGTTCTTGCCCCAAAGCAGGGCTGTATGGGAAGTTCTGATTCATGGATCAAGGGAACCATGCGAACTCGCAGATCTTCTCCCTTCCAATATCCCCTGCCTCTCCTCCTGATCGTACTCCACTGTTCTGCCCCTGCCAATCCAAAACTGTGACGCGAAAACTGAGTTTTAAGGAATTTGTTCTTCAGTAACACATGCTCGTCTTTGTTTCCCCAGGAATGAGGGGAGAATCGTACTTCATCGGAATGAGGAGCCCGGGACAGCAGGGACACATCCCTGAAGATGGAGGACTTTTCTTACTGTGTTGCATAGACAGGGACTGGGCTGTCACTCGTTGTTTTGCAGAAGAAGCCTTTCAAGCAATCACTGACTTCAATGACCTCCCCAACTCGTTGTTTGCGTGCAATGTTCACCAGTCAGTATTTGAAGGAGAAGACAGCAAGGTAAGACGCCTTTTTCTGTTCCTGAAACATGGGGAGATGTGGCATTATCTCAAAGTAATCCTGCTGTTCATTTGTGGTTGGTGTTTTGAAGTTTTTGAAAATGTTTACTTGGCTCTATTTTTGGCATGTGTACCAGGATAAGAAAATCCCGTTCTATTATCAACTAACTTTAGAGGTACATCTGACAGGTTTGTAGATGAAAATATGTTGAATCAAATTGAGTCCTCTGTGACTCATAGGTCTGTCTAGCAAAACAAGTGGTGTTAATATGGATGGTAGGAAATGCCCCTTAGGCTAGGAAGCAGATGTCTTAAACTCCTAAACATTTCCTTTTCCCCTACTCTGCCATAAATATAATTTGCCTTTCTCAAAACAGTATAAACTCCATTTTACCTCCAACCTTCCTGCAGCTTGATGAATGTTCTAAAAAAGCCTTCTTAAACTGTGAGCCAAGTCTCACAGTAGATATTAGAGAAGGTAAGATGGTTGGCATCTGAGTCCTTCTTTGCTCACTGATACCATGGTGGTATTGCTATGTGTGTGTTGTAAGAATTTGAATGAAGCAGTAACTCCTCAATTTGAAATGACGAATGAGGTTTTCTATGTATTAACATTTTCCATCTTCCCATTTTAAGAAACAGACTTAACTTAGTGTAAATGTTTTTGGCAATCACAGTAAATATTCCATTTGGAGACCTTTCCAAAGTTTATTTCAGATTTCTCTGACCTTTAAATGGGGTATCTAAATGGATTAAACCTTCCCTTGTGGATGTAGATTCTTAGTTATAAAAGCCACTATTATACTACTGAAACATGGACAAAATATTTTGGATGAAGGGGTTTTTTTTTTTTTTTTCTTTTTTCTTTTGTTTTGTTTGAGACGGATTCTTGCTCTGTTGCCCAGGCTGGAGTGCAGTGGCGGTGATCTTGGCGCACTGCAAGCTCCGCCTCCTGGGTTCACGCCTTTCTCCTGCCTCAGGCTCCCGAGTAGCTGGGAATACTGGGACTACAGGCGCCCGCCACCATGCCCGGCTAATTTTTTGTGTTTTTAGTAGAGATGGGTTTCATCATGTTAGCAAGGATGGTCTTGATCTCCTGACCTCGTGATCGGCCCGCCTCCGCCTCTCAAAGTGCTGGAATTATGGGCGTGAGCCACCGCGCCCAGCCGGGCCTTTTTGTTTTTCTAAACTAAAGTATATGACTCTGTGTGAGGTATAAGAGTAGGCTTTATGATTGCTGTTTCACAAACTTTTCCTCTTTGTGCCCATTGCTGAAGTCTGTGTCTGGCATAATTACTGGAAGTCTGATTTATGGATATGATTGATTTTGTAGACAATCCTGATAGCCACAGAGAAAACCATCCAAGAGGATTAGGAGTTATTTTAAGCCATTTAAAGATATTTTTATAATGATATCAGTTTGGAGTTGAACTGTTGAAATTATGGGCTGAAAATAGCTTGAAATGCAAGGAATTATATATAATTAGAATCTCCAGTGCTATGATCATCAGACTATTTAAAGTAAGAAAGTGGCACATGCCAATTTCTTCTTTGAAAGAAACGGAGAATTTTGTTCTTGGATTATAAACAGATTATCACAAATGATAATTTACTCAGGGCAAGTAGTTTCCTCTGAAATATACCTGCCATAAACTGTAAAGCAATAGTCTATGTATTCTCATTATATCATCAATTTCTGTAAATATCACAATTAGAAGGATTTTCCTTAGAGATTTAATTGGAGTTTTGATTCTTTCCTTTTAAAATACTTCCCAGTAGATTGAAACTATGAGACCTAGGAAGGTGCTAATCTCATTTAGCAGTGCTGCTCAAGAATGCTGATTAACTGAATTAGAACTGAGGACATAGAAGGAAAGGGGCTGGTGGGGGGAGTTCATGAGAGTCTGCACACATCTATTTTGATATTCTGATTTGTGACTGAATAATGGATTACAAGATTTTCTCATCTAATGTGTATATGAAGTTTGTGCATAGCAGTTTGGGAAATAGTATTTGGTTTTAGGATGACCTTGATAAAATATTGAGGCAAAATAAACAAGAATATAGTTAATTGCACTCAGTTTCCAATGATTTAGATCACAATTTTACAACCATGGAGGTGAATTTTATAATTGGCCAAAGTCTATGTAATTCAGCTTACTAAATCAGAAAGTCTTCTACCTCGGGGAGATTTTTTTATTTTACTCTTCCTTTTGTGGACAGTCTTTAGGATACCAAATAATCCGACATGGATTTAGTTTTGATTTAATTATATCTATATGGTTGAAGGTGACAAAACAAGATAATCAGATACCACATAAGTTGACAGTAGCCAGAAGGCATGATCACTGGGACTCCAGAAAAAAAAGTGGAGAGTATTGTGGCATCTCATTTTCACTGCCATATTTCTCTTCCAGACCCAGAAATTCATATTGCTTTCCTTTAACCTCCTTTTAAACTATTATAATAAAATCACTTATTTTAAGACATTAAGTATCATACTCCATTCTGCCAGAATATTATTTCCACAAGGTTTACATTTCAGGAATCTGAGCCATCAAGTCTGACGATGGGTACTTTTCTCAAAGGGTGGACATTTTAGGCACTGTGATAAGTTGGTGGGGAGGTATTTTTAGGCAAGGGGAAAAGAAGCAAAAAGCATTTCCAGCGCTCCTTGTATTTGCCTATGGGCAAGGCTGGCCATGGTAATTGTTTTTATATTTGGCTTTGGGAAGATGTATTCAGCAGCCTGGAATTATAGCAGTGGGTGGAGACATCAGAAATGATGCTTAGCCTTCATTTCCAAGGTTTAGGAGGGTAGGTGGTTTCATACGTAATTTGTTTTGGCAGAGTCCTTTCTTTTTTGGCAAAGCCTGCTTCTGAAATCCTTATGTCTTGATATTGACTGATTTGGGTTTAGCCTTTGTCCTACAATTATTATAAAGTATCTATTTAACTTCCATAGTTGGGTAGGAATTAAACCTTTTGCTTTCTGTCACAAATGAGTCTTGCAGCATTCTCTTCTCTATTTTCCCACGTCTAGATACCTTTTCATTTTTGAGGAAATTTATGGGGTACTAAATGGAACTTTTCATACTATAGTTAACAGCACAGGATATGATCTGGATCTGTTTATTTCTGTATCACTTTGTTCTATTCAAAGTGATAAATATTCTGATATGCTCATTTCTGCTGTCCTATTTACATTCTAAGTTCTGACACCTAAAGCACATGTTAAAAAACAGCTTTGTGTTGTTCGTAATGTTCATTCCAATTTTCAGTTAGGCAGAATTCTGTGAGATTGTATTTTGATCTGATGCTTTTGCAATGAGTGAGCACATACTTCATTGAGGCTTGTTGTGGTCCAGATGGTTGAGATTTGTTTATATAACACAAAGGAGAACTGGAGCTGGAGGAAATTGGCATCTGAAACCAATAAATGCAGATTGCTGTTTGCGTGCTACAGCTTGAAGTATAAATATTTTTGTATGAAACACATTTAAAACTGTGATCTTCACAGTATCCAACACCTGAAAATTACTAGGGTACATTTCTCTTCAGAGCGCTCCCCTGGGTTCATCTTTCGGGATCCAGCTGGGCTGCAGAAGTCATCTTGAGGAAGGTGAGGCTAGGAAGGTTGTCCTTTGAGCAACCTTGTGTCTGTGCTAAAGACAGATAAGGGTCTGCTGGGTTGGATGTTGGAATGCACTGCTTGCTAAAGGGGAACAGTGAAGCAATGACTATGAAATGTTTAGCCAAATTCAAATGAATAAGGAGAAACCAGAAAGGTGCCTTTTTAAAAAAATTATTATGCTTTAAGTTCTGGAATATATGTGCAGAACATGCAGGTTTGTTACATAGGTACACACGTGCCATGGTGGTTTGCTGCAGACATCAACCCGTCACCTACATTAGATATTTCTCTAAAATATGAATTTATTCAATTTATTAATAATTATAACAGCAGCAGCAAATACCTATATAGCATTTGGCATGGTGCCAGGTGCTTTACATGTGTCCTTTACTTGGCATGACAACCCTATGACGGTAGTATCTTTCTGTAACTCTACTTCCTGGGTGCATGTCAGGATTGTATTCCCTGGACCCTACTGACGGTTTCTGCCCGATGTGTAAGCAGAAGTGACTTGTGTCATTTCTAGGCCGAGAATTTAATGTACCAATCCTGAAGAATGTTCCCTTTGCTCTGTTAGGGAAACTGGCATTGTGCCAAGTAGTGCTGGCTTAGGCAGTTTGGGTCCTGGAGTAAGGACAGTGATGATATAGGGTAGAATCCTAGCTAACCTATGATGAACATGTAATGCAACAAGAAAAATAAATAAGAACTTTTGTTGGTTCAGGCCACTGGATTTTGGGGTTTGTTATTAGAGTATAAATTAGTCCATCTAGATTGATATAATAAGTATCATCCCTATTTTTCAGGAGAGGACACTAGAGAGCAGAGACTTTGCCCATGGTCTAAGGTAGTAGTGGCCAAGGCAGGATTCAAATCTAGGCTGCCAGGCTACAGAGTTCATGCTTTTAAACATTATGCACTACTGCCTCCTGATACATAGATATTTATTGAAAGCAGGTATGATATTTGGCTCTGGGGATGCAATGGTAAACAAGATAGGCTTAAATTTAATTTATAATATACCAAGAGAGGTCTATTCAAAATAAGTAAACAAATAATAAATATAATAAATGCTGATGGTGATGCCAAAACAAAAGGACATTTAGCATATTTTCAACTGCATTCATTCCCTTACACACACAGACAGACATACACACATCACACATGAACATACACAGTTTTTTAAAAATAAGGGGGTAATTCTGCCAACCATTAAAGAGTATGTTCTACTAGAATGGGCATGTGGTGAGAGACCTGGCTCTACTGTTCTCTTAGTCTTTGTGTGTCTTGTAGATAGATCATTGCAATGCATTGCAAGTAGCTAGAGTGATTCTAATATTCAAAGATGTACATTTTCATTCAGCATATCCACTAAATCTGAACCAATTTCTTCTTCTTGAGTTCAGCTGACAAAACGCTGAGCTAGTCTAATACTACAGGCATTATGAGAGCATCCTAAAGGATTTTCAAAGCTAAATCTGATTATTTGTGGTTTTTACTTTATTCTAGAGGAATTTTAACTAGAGGAACTCTCACTATAGTTTGTAGGAGAATGTCGATGTTTACTTTAAACTTTACAACTGCAGGTCCACAATCTCTTGTCTATAGTAGTGAAATCTGAAAATTTGAAAACTGAGACTTTTTTTCACAGTCCATTTTGAGACAAAACATCACTTCATTAAAATCTGACCTGAACTGATAAGAAGATACTTGTAGTGTGACTAGTCAGCTATTTCTCTGTAGAAATATTCCTGCCTTTAATTACTAGGGGCTGCCCCAGACATTGCTGGGACATTACACAATATGAACCCTGTGCCCAGTATTACATATCCAAATCCCCCAATTCAGAATGCCAAACATATCACTTTTCAAGAGTTTCAGACAGTAGGTTGTAGATCTATAAAACATAAAAATGAATCTACATTCCATTTTCAAAAAGAAGAATGAATTCATCATGGAAATCTGAAATGCCATAAAGTGAACAATTAAATGTATTTTGCCCGTAAGATGCTTATGTCTATTTTCTTAATTTTTAAATAACTTATTTTTAATTGATTAACAAAAATTATGTATACATTTATTGGATACAATATGATGATTTGAAATATGTATGCATTATGTAATGACTAATGAGCTAATTAACATATCCATTACCTCACATACTTATTACTTCTTTGTGGGGAGAATATATAAAATCTACCTTCCTAGTGGTTTTAAAAGTACAATAGATTATTTTTAACTAAAGTCACCATGTTGTAGAATAGATCTTTTGAACTCATTCCTCCTGTCCAGCTGAAATTTTGTAGCCTTTGTTCAACAACTCCCCAGCCCCTGGTAAGTACCATTCTACTCTTGGTTTCTATGTGTCTGACATTTTTATAATTCACATATAAGTGAGATTATGTAATATTTGTCCTTCTGTACCTGGCTTATTTCACTTAACATACTATCCTTCATTTTCATCCATGTTGTACAAAGACAGGATTTCCTTCTTGTTTAAGGCTGACTAGTATTTCATATATACCACATTTTCTTTATCTATTCGTCTGTTGATGAACACTTAGGTTAAGTCCATATCTTGGCAATTATAAATAATGCTGCAATGAATGATGGAGAGCAGGTATCTCTTCAACACACCAATTTCATTTTATTTAGATATATACCCAGTAGTGGGATTGTTGGATCAAATGGTGGTTCTATTTTTAGTTTTTGAAGGAAACTCCATACTGTTTTCCATAATAAGTGTACCAATGTAAATTCCCACTAACAATGTGTAATAGTTTCCTTTTCCTGACATCATCACCAACACTTTCACTTTTTTTACATTAACCATCCTAACAGGTGTGAGGTGATATTTCATTGTGGTATTAATTTGCATTTCCCTGATCATTAGTAATGTTGAGCCCTTTTAAATATACCTATTGGTCATTTGTATGTCTTCTTTTGAGAAATGTGAATTCAGCTCCTTTGCCTATTTTTAAATCAGGTTATTTGTTTTCTTGCTATTGAGTTGTTTGAGTTCCTTGTGTATTTTTGGCTGCTAACTCCTTGTCAGATTTACAAATATTTTCTCTCTTTGCAAATATTTTCTCCATTAATTGTTTCCTTTACTGTGCAAAAGCCTTTTAGTTTAATGTAATCCCATTTATTTTTGCTTTTGTTGGCTGTGTTTTTGTGGTCATATCCAAAAAATCATTACCCAGACCAAAGTCAACAATTCTTTTCATACATTTTCTTCTAGTAGTTTTACAGTTTTAAGTCTTATGTAAGTCTATTTCATTTTGAATTTATTTTTGCTTATGGCATGAGCTAAAGTTCTGATTTCATTGTTCTGCATGTGGCTATGCAGTTGTCCCAACATTATTTATTAAAGAGACTGTTTTTCTTCTTTGTGTGTTCTTGGCACCTTTGTGGAAAATCAATTGACTGTAAATGCATGGATTTATTTCTGGGCTTTTATTCTGTTCCATTGGTCCATGTGGCGGTTTTTATGTTAGTACCATGATGTTTTGATTACTATACTTTGGTAGTATATTTTGAAGTCAGCGTTTTTCTTTTTACTCAAGATCGTTTTGACTATTCAGAGTCCCTTGTGGTTCCATATAAATTTTAGGATTGTTTTTTCTATTTCTGTGAAAATATGTTATTGGAATTTTGTTAGAGATTGCATTGAATCTATAGATTGCTTTCTGTAGTATGAATGTTTTAATAATAGTAATTCTTCTAGCTACTGAAGATGGAATATCTTTTCATTTATTGTGTTTTCTTCAGATTCCTTCATTATGTTTTATAGTTTTCAGTGTACAGGTCTTTCACTTCCTTGGTTAAATTTATTTCTAAGTATTTGATTTTTCTTAGCTTTTGTAATTCGGTTGGTTGTTTTAATTTCTTTTCCAGGTAGTTCTTTGTTAGTATATAGAAATGTTACAGATTTTTGTATTTTGGTTTTGTATCCTACAACTGTACTGAATTTGTTTATTATCCTAACAGTTGTTTGACGGAGTGTTTAGGGTTTTCTATGTATAAGATCATGTAATCTGCAGATAGGGACAATTTAACTTCTTCCTTTCCAGTTTGGATGCTTTTCATTTCTTTCTCTTGCCTAATTGCTTTGGCTAGAATTTACAGTATTATGTTGAATAAAAGTGGTAAGAGTGGACTTCCTTGTCTTGTTCCTAATCTTAGAGGAAAATCTTCTACCTTTTCAATGTTAAGTATGGTGTCAGTTGTGAGTTTGTTATATATGGCCTTTGTTATGTTGAGGTGCATTCCTTTAACTAATTTGTTGAGAAATTTTATTATGAAAGAGTGTTGAATTTTGTCAAATGCTTTTTCTGTTTCTATTGAGGTGACCATGTTTTTTATCCTTCATTCTGTTAATGTTGTGTATCACATTTACAGATTTGCGTTTCTTGAATTATTTGTGCTTTTCTGTGATAAATCTCATGTGATTGTGGTGAACAATCATTTTAATGTGCTGTTGAATTTGGTTTACAGGTATTTTGTGGATGCTTTTTGTATTTATGTTCATTAGGGATACTGGTCTATAATTTTCTTGTCTTTGTAGTGTAGTTGTCTGACTTTGGTATCGGGGTAATACTGGCTTTGTAAAATACGTTTGGAAGTATTCCTTTTTCAATTTTTTGGGAAAAGTTTGATAATTGATTTTAGTTCTTTAGATGTTTGTTAAAATTCAGTAATAAAGTGATTGTGTTCTGGGCTTTTCTTTGGTAGGAGACATTTTATTACTGATTTGATCTTTTTACTTGTTATTGGTCTGTTTATGTTTTCTTTTTCTTCATGATTCAGTCTTGGTAGGTTTTATGTCTCTAGGAATGTATCCATTTCTTCTAAGTTATCCAACTGTTGACATATAATTATTCATAGTAATTTCCTATGATCCTTTGTATTCCTGTGGTATCAGTTCTAATGTCTCCTCTTTCATTTCTGATTTTATGTGAGTCTCTCAGATTTTTTTTTATTAATCTAGCTTAAGGGTTGTTGATTTTGTTTATCTTTTTAAAAGGCCAACTCAGTTTTATCGATCATTTCTACCATTTTTCTAGTCTATTTCATTTATTTTCTGATCTTTATTATTTCCTTTATTCTACTAACTTTGGGCTTAGTTTGTTCTTTTCTTTTTAATTCCTTGTGGTATGATGTTATGTTTTTTGTTTGAAATCTTCTTTTTCGATGTAGACATGTATTGCTGTAAGTTTTTTTCTTAGATATATTTTGCTGTATCTCGTAGTATGTTAGTAGGTTTTAGTATTTTGTGTGTCCATTTGCATTTGTCTCAAGATATTTTTAAATTCTTCTTTGACTTATTGGTAGTTCAGGAGCATCTTATTAAATTTTTATGTATTTGTAAATTTTCTGGAATTCTTTCTGTTATTATTCTCCAGTTTAATATACCATGGTGGTTTAAAAAGATATCTGATATGATTTTAATCTTTTAAAATGTGTTAAGACATTTTTGTGGTCTAATATGATCTATCCTGAAGAATATTATGTGTACACTTGAAAAGAATGTGTATATATATCCTGCTACTATTGGATTGGATCTTTTGTATATGTCTGTTAGGTTTATTTGGTCTAATGTGCAGTTTAAGTCTGATGTTTCCTTACTGATATTCTGTCTGGATTATCTGTCCTTTGCTGAAAGTGTAGTATGGAAGTCCTCTACCATTATTGTGTTATAGTCTCTCTCTCTCTCTCTAGATCTATTAATATTTGCTTTATATTTTTAGATGCTCCAATGTTGGGCACATGTGTATTTACAACTGTTATTTCTTAATGAATTAATCATTTTATCTTATATAATGACTTTCTTTGTCTTGTTCTACTTTTTTAATGTAAATTCTATTTTATCTAATATAAATAGCTATCCCTGCTCTCATTTGGTTAGCATTTACATGGAATATCTTTTTCCTTCCCTTCCCTTTTAGTATATATGTGAAGTGTGTCTATTGTAGGCAGTGTATAGTTAGGTCTTTTTTAAAAAGCCCATTCAGCCATTCAGTCATTCTTGTCTTTTGATTGGAAAATTGAATCAATTTACACTCAAAGAAATAATTGATAGGTAAGGATTCATTAGTACAATTTTGTTAATTGTTTTTGGTTGTTTTGTAGATCTGTTGTTCCTTTCTTTCTCTCTTACTGTGAGAGAAATTGTAATTAGATGATTTTCTTTAGTGATATGCTTTGATTCCTTACTTTTTATGGTTTGTGTATCAACTAAAGGATTTTGCTTTGTGGTTGTCATTAGGCTTACATAAAATATCTTATAATTAAAATTGACTTTTTTATGCTGACAATTTGATTACATGAAAAAACTCAATAATTTTGCTCCTCTTTCTGCATTTTATGTTTTTGATGCCACAGTTTACATTGTTTTATATTATATATCCCTTAACAAATTATAGTATCTATCATTATTTTTATAGTTTAGTCTTTGAACCTTCATACAAAAGATATAAGTGGCTTACGTAGAACCATGATAGTAGTGGAATATTTTGAATTTGACTGTATACTGATTTTTACCAAGAAATTTTATACTTTCCTATGCTTGATTGTATTACTAATTAGCATCCTCCTTTTCTTTCAGATTGAAGAAATCCCATTAGCATTTCTTGTAAAATAGGTCTGGTGGTGATAAACTGTCAGCTTTGTTTGTCTGGGAAAGTATTTTTCTCTCCATTTCTGAAGGATAGATTTGCTGGGTCAAGAATTCTTGGTTGGCAGTCCCCCCCACCCCCACCCCACCCTGCCTCCGTGCTATCACTTTGAATATATTATCCCACTCTCTTCTGGCCTGTAAGGTTTATGTAAAAAAGTCTATTGTTAGCCCTATTGGAACTTCATTACCTGTAATATGCTTTTTTCTTTCTTTTTTTTTTTTTTCTTGCTTTTAGGATCCTCTTTTTATATTTGATTTTTGACAGTTTGATTATAATATGTCTTACTGTAATCTCGTTTGGGCTGAATCTTAGTGGAGAACTTCCTGTACCTGGATATTTGTATATGTTTCCAGATTTGAAATTTTTCTGCTATTATTTCTTTACCTGAATTTCCTAGCCCTTTATTGTTCTACTCTTACTTTTTAACTCCAGTAATTTGAATGCTTGCTTATGATGCTGTCTTATAAATCCCATAAGCTTCTTTTATGCATTTTCATTCACTTTAGTATTTTTCATCTGACTATATATTTTCAAATAACCTGTCTTCAAGTTCACAGGCTTTCTTTTGCTTCACCAGTTCTGCTATTGACACCCTCTATTGTATTTTTAACTTTGTTCATTGCATTTTTCAGCTCCAGAATTTTTAAAATAATTCAATCTCTGATATTTTGGTTGCTTATTGTTCTTCTGATTTTTTAAAACTATTTCTCTCTATTTTACTATATTTTTGTGAGGTTTCTTAAAGTAATTATTTTGAATTCTTTGTCAGGCAGTTTACAAATCTTTATTTTGAGGGTGGTTATTGGTGCTTTATTTTATTCCTTTGTTGGTGTCATGTTTCCCTGATTGTTTCTAATTCTTGTGACTGTATATTAGTTTATATGCATTTGAAGAAGTAGGGACTTATTCTAGTCTTTTTGGACTGGCTTTGTCTGGGGGAAGTCCTTTACTAGTCATCTCATCCAGAGATTCTCAACAGCTGGTCTGGCATGGTCCATGGGTGAACTTGCTGCTTGAGTCCTTGGACAGCCTATCCTGGTGCCTGGGTCAGCAGGTGGGCAGGCCTGGTGCTTGAGTCCATAGGGTTAGGCCTGGAGCCTGGATCTACTGAGATAAACCTATTGATTGGGCCTATGGGAGTGTACGTAGGGCCTTTGTCCATAAGGACAGGCCTAGAGCCTGAGTCTATAGAAGCTGGCCTGAAGCCTGGGTTTATAGAGGCTGACCTGGTGCAGGGGTGATCTTTGAGTCTGAGTCTGCAGAGGCTGGCTAGGTGCTAGTATGGACCTGGTTTCTAGGTTCACTGGGACTGGCTTGGCACTGTAGTAGGCCTGGAGCCTATGTCAACTGGAGCCTGGGGATACTGGAACTGGCCAAGGGCCTGGGGATGGCCTGTTGCTAGGACAAGTGTGGAATCTGGGACAAGTGTGGAGCCTGGGGGCCGGATATGCAGGTGTTGGCCTGAAGGCTAGGTACATGAGGGGAGGCCTGGGTCTTGGGGTCACAGGTGCTGTCCTGGTACCTGGGTCCACAGGGGTGATCCTGGAGCCTAGCTCTGTGTGGGGAAGCCCAGCAGTGAGGTCTACTGGGATATACCTAGCCCCTGGGTCTGCTGGAGCAGGCCTGGCCCATGAATATGCTGGAGCATGAAGCCACAGGGACTGGCATGGAAAATGAAGCTGTAGGGGCTGGCTTGGCATTGGGCAGGCTCTTGGAACCTGTGTCTTTGAGTGTTAGCCTGGTAACTGATGCCAGGGTTACCAACCTGGCAAAGGGGCAGGTCTAAAGCCTGGGGCTTTGTGGGCTGACCTGGGGCCTGGGGCCATAGGAGTTTGCCTGGAATCTGAGTCCATGGGTACCAGTACAATTACTAGAGCTGTGAGGGGGCTCATGTCTTTTGGAAATAAAGGATACATTCAAGCTAGGGTGAGCATTGTGTATAAATACTGTCCGTGTAGCCCTCCCCAAGCCAAACTCTGACACTCACTGAGTCTTTCTTTGAATATCTATAGATTAAAGCCTTTGGCCTTGACCTGCTTATGCAGCCCACAGCCCTTCATTCTAGCTCCTCACTAGTGGTCTGGTCTGGGTCTATAGGAGAGACTCTTAGCCCATGAAACAGATAGTTACTGCTCCATGCAGTTGACTCAGGGAGCTTAAATTGTAAAATATTTTATATCAACTACCCAGACATATTTACTTTTCTTCATTTACATTTTCTTCTCTAGACCCTGAAGCCCTTCGAGGGAGACGTAATTTATATTTTTGTCTTCTTTGTATTTCTAGTGCCTTGCAAAGGGCCTAACACAGAGTAGGTGCTCAATCAATATTGAATTGAAACTCTTCTTAAATGGTGACCAAATTAAGACACAGAGAGGTGAATTTGCCAGAAATCAGCTGATTATTTGGAGAGATAAAAAAGAGTAGAGTGAGGCTTTCTGACTTTTAAGTCCAATTCATTACCCACTGTGCATCACTGTCTGAATTGTACTGTGGAAAGCAGGTTCTAAAAACAAAGTTGGCTGTACATCAGCACAAACTTCCATGTAGAAGAATGTAAGGCAGAAAGAACTCAGGCTATTCAGAAGCAATGCTCAAGCCAAATGTAAATGCACTGAATCCAAATCACTCTTGTAGTTAAGATTTGACATTCATAGAGAAACCTGCTTTATACGTCAATTTATATTTATGTAATGTTAAAAATTTTTAGAGGGGACTGACTCATTTAGTAAGCCAAGTGAATAAAAAATTAGAAGTGTCTTAAGCACATTTATTTTTATAACTACATCGAGGAGAAGAAAAGGGAGATGGGTAAAAAGAGAGTAGCAATAAAAGCAATAAATAAAATACATATTTATATTATTATGTTTATATTATTAGAATAAATAAATAAATAAGTTTAAAAAGGTAACAATAAAAGCTAAAATCTGGTGCTTTGGAAGACCCTAGAATACATTAAGGCTGGTTGGAAAATTCACGCCAGGGATCTGTAACAAAGGATAAACATGAAGATAATAATTTATTATGGTTTCAGTATCACTGAATATATGTTGTAAAAATAAAACAGAAGTGAACTATGGGAACTCGAGGGTGGGAAAATGGATCACCAAATATTAGTTTTAGATATGAAAGCAGGTAACAGTTAAATTAGACATAAAATATTTAAGGAACACTTAGGAGTTTCACTGTTTTTCTTGTGTTGTTCATTCCTTATCGGTAAAAGTGACATTTATAGTTATGTTTGTTGTCTTAAGGAATATTTAAATTATTGAAAGGGCATATCATTGTACTCAGGAGGTTAAATCTGTTTTTGTTTTCTTGTTTTCCCCGAACAGTGACTGAGACCCATGATTAGTTACTGCTAATCACTTGGGGGCACCTGCCAGATGAGAGGCCCAGTGTGGGGCAGATTTGAAAGCTGCTGTAGGACATTTTATGAAACCTTAACCTTTCTTAAAGTGACTAAAATATTCCAGAGGCATATTTAGTGTCTTGCTTCTCCACAGTACTGAGTGACCCCCTAGGGCCCAAGAGCCTGACAAGCTATTCTAAAAGTCCACTTAACTACCTGAAAATAATTGAGACAGTGGAGAGAATTAAACCTGATGGATACAGAGTTGAGAGTATTTGGATTCTGTGCCAAAGAGTGGGTAAACATATATTCTTGATGACACTTGGTGAAAGATGACTGCCATGTTCCATTTAGTCTGGTATGATATTAAAGAGGGACATGGAGCTTTTTGTTCCCCCTATTTGCATAAATGGGTACTTGGAACCCATTTCATATGGTTTCCATCAGAGATGCTTCTAGTCTATACAGTGACTGTGAATTATTAAAATGAGCAGAAGCAGTCTTAAGGCATACTGCCTGGGGAAAAGAAGGTGACTTTGTAAAAATAGTGTCTTGCCCTCTAGGCTGATCGAGTGCATGCAACCCTGAACAGGGTGCCTTGGTGGCAGTGGGGTGCATAGGCTAGATTTCATCCGCCACTCACTTCCTGGGCCAGGAGCCCCTGTGAAGTACACAAAGACATAACCATCATAGGGGCCATGAAAATTTCAAAGTATTTCAAATTTTAAAAGATATGTAAATTCAAAGGTAACTATTGAGTTCTGTTGTCTAAGAACATTACTTTTTTTCAGAGGCAATTTCAGAGCTAGAACCCAGGGGTAAGATGAGCTTTATCATTATTATTTTCTTTAGTCTCAACAGCTGAGGATGTCGTGGGCTTCATCCTGCATGTCTTGACTTCCTTGAATTTAGTCTCAGTTTGGTGGGCATGAAATTCTTGATCGCCTCAGTGAGAACCAAAGAAAGTCAGAGTTTTGATGTCAACTTTAAAACTCCTCCAAGGTAACCATCCCAGCAGGCCTGGAATTTAGCTCAATGGATGAGATCGGTGTGATATAGATGGGCTGAGTGCCAGTTCCGTTAATACCCTGTGCTGTTTTCTCTGTGAGAGTGGGGTTATTAGTGTGCTGTGCTGTGTAGACTTCCTTATTACCTGTTCATTGATAATTTTATGCTTATGGTGTTCAACCATATGCCCCTGCCCCTTTTAGCAAAATGGGCATGTATAGAAACAGAACATGTATAGTTTATTTTTTTAGTTTTATCAGTTTCTGCTAATTTCTATTTTACTGGGAATGTTGTATCATATAGCCTGACCATTATTTTAAACATAAATACCACAATCTCATTAGTGTTTTAAGAGAGAGACTTGCTGATCAGGTACATGATAGTTAAGGTTTTTAATCAACCATATTCAAATATCATGCCTCATACTTTGTTCAAAACCTGCCCTTCCTCCAAAAAAATTTTTAGCTATTATTAACTCCAAATTATTTAGTATAATGTATTATTTATAGATAGTACACTCTGTGTCATATGGTGGTCTAGTCTTTACATTCCAGCTGGGTGTTTGTAAGTGTCTTGAGGTTGGAAGAGCAACCTCCTCATTCTTAGGGTGTCCCAGATGTTGAATGCAGCTCTCTAGACATGATTTGAGTGTTGGATTCAGAAGCATTTGGGTCCAAATCCTGCCTTGACAATGTAGTAGTTATTTCATCTTTGCCAACTTAAAAATATCTTTGAAACTCAGTTCCATTTTTTATAAAATGGTGTTGACAATACCTTGTTTATTGGCTTGTTATGTGATTAAATGAGATAAAGTAGACAGAGGAGGTAGCCTGATACTAGACCTTCTCGGTAATCATGTTCCCTTCCTCACTCTTCTTCATTCCCCTCCCTACTACCCAGATCTGTGACTGTCTATCTCTGGTTCAAGGAAGGAAGGAGGTTTTCTAATAACCAGGTGTTTTTCTAAAAATATGTAGACCTAGAGAGCACATGTCTATGGAATCTGGAAGGAAGACTTAGGCAGATCCTTGCAGAATTATAACAAAGTTGTGCTTTTATATCATAGCCTTGAATTTTAAGGAAGGTTAATCTCTGTTTCCACATGGAAACTGTTTCTTCAATTGTTTTAGGACACTTTTTGTTCACTGTTTCCCATATAAGGTTCACGTGATACTTTTCTTTTAGAACTAGTTCCAGGAAGATTTTGTTTACTCTGGGGAACTGGTATTTTTTTCTCACTAGGAGGATTATGTGATTTATGTGTTTTTCTTTTTCTCTGGCTTCTGGGAAACTCAAATTAAAAATTAGTATTCAGTCATAGCAACTCTCTTTTTTTCTTATTTATCCTGATATTTTATTTCTTATATATTAACCTAATTATGTATATATGTAATAGAAGATATTTTTCTGAATTAACTCTTCAAACTTTGTTCACATTTTAATGAATACTTGAACAATCATCTTTTAACATGTAAAGATGTCCAGTGATCATTAAGGATGTATTTTGCAGATGTTTTAAGTTCCATTGTGAATAGAAAAAAATTCACCTAAGTGAATATGATATTTTTAGAGTAACAGGCACACAAACTTTTTTTTTTTTTTTTTTTTGCTGTGACTCATATGGTTTAGAAAAATAGTTCTTAAACATCTTCAAGGAAAAGAATGTAACTTGGCAATCACAATTGACAATAACATCTTCCAGGAACACGTGCCATCTAGGTCCACATGGTTTTAGAAAAGCACTGGGTAATTTAACTATCTTTAAGTTTTACTGTTAAATGTGATCATTATTCTAATATTGATTCGTGAGGAAATGAACACTTATAAACCATTTGAGGATATGCGTATTCAAGTTTGTCCTCATCATAAATCAGTCTGATTTTGAACTCTAAAGGCTTCGAGACACATTATTTCATGGGAAGATGCTGTAGTTTCAATGCCTGATGCTTGAGAGTTTTATTCTTTCCCTCAGGTGATTTTTTGTTGATATTATGATCTGTCGAGTTGTAGAACTTGGAACAGAAGTCCACTTAAAACTTACCATTGTGCAGCTTAAGTTCAAGTCTTTGCAAGGGGCACACGAGAGGAAAGTTGTTTTACTCTTCAACTAGCCTCTTTAGAAATTTTCAGGGAATGAGTCTTCGGTGTCATAAATGTGGCAGTGATAATCAGATTACACATGCTTTTTATATGTAGACTTGTTCTAAATATGGGAGTAGGGAGGGTAGGGACATGATAATTTAGAAAGAGGAGGAGAAAGTGAGTATACATTTGGTTACCTAGTCCTACCTTTGCCCAGCCTCCTTGACAACGAGGTTTTCAACTCCAGTGGGGTTGTCTTTCCCCCACAAACATCTCTGAGTTCACATATCTAAGTATGGTCCCTTTCAAGGCGATTCCTCTTTAGGCACCACTCCCTGATCGCTCATTTTTTGCAATATCTTGAGTGGTGCAAAACGTATGTATTTAGAGTGGATTTGAATTGGTGGAAGCAAGTCATTTAGAGTTAACTATGGTGACTCATGTGAGTAACCAACCCAGGTAAAAATAATTTCTGTTTAAACACAACATGCACATAACCATAATAAGAAATAGCTACAAAACACCAGGAATGATTTCCTTTTGGAATTTTTGAACTGATATTTGGGAATTTCAGAAATGCACAATGAAAACATTGCTGCAACAAGTTCACCTTTTTGAATAAGAAAGACTCAGTTGCACATGTAAAATTTAGTGTATTACATCAGGTACATTTTAAAATTATACTTTATAATGCATCCAGCCTTGACTCTCAGACCCCATGTTTCTTGCTGAACAGAGCAAGCCTTAAGAACAAAGAAATGGGCTCCATAGTGTGAGGAACATCCTGTCTCCAAGTATCTCCTACAGTGGTCTAGAGTCTTTTGACACCTAAAGGCTGTTTTCTGATTAAGAATCTTCTTTTTAATGAACATAACCCTGAAAGATATTATATTCTAAGATATATCTAAGATATGTCCTAAGATGCTCTAAGATATATAATATAAGTACCCAGGGAAGAGCAGTGACTTACAAATACACTAGCAAAGCGAAAGAGTACTGCAGGTATCAGTCAATCAGCCATCAATTATTTAATAATTATTGAAACTGTACCACGTCCCAAGTATTGCTCTTGGCACTGGGAGTACAAAGATGAATGAAATGCAAGCCCTCATGAAGCTTCATGTTTACTGAGATCTGAAAAGTATAGTACAAGTTAGGTGAAGTGAGAGATGGAGGCAGAAGGAGCGTATTATAAGAGCTCAGGGCATGGGCATTAAGAGGGAAGAGGGAAGCCTCTGGAATATTTTTTCTATATTTTATCATATATAGAGCAAGGAGGCAGCTCAGTGTATCCTGGCAGCTGCTTCCCTCATGGTGAGCAGGACATTGTTCAGCTCCCCTCACCCCCGCTTGGCATGGCTATGTGTCCCCACCCTTTCCTTGGTGAACCTGACAGTCCTCTTGTCCTTGGAGACCTTGAGCTCCATGATCTGTCACTCCTATGGGGTGAAGCTGCACACTCCTTGGATCATCTCCCGCTTGAACTCTGAGTGCTTGGTGAGGTGCCTGCGGTGGCAGCTGTGCCTCGGCTTACTCATGCTCTTGGTCACCTTGTAGCCCTTTTGAGTCCTATGGCCACGGGATAGCATGGAGCCATGGTTGCCATGCTTCGGTGGCTGCTGTCACAGAGACAGAGTCTCGCTGTGTCACCCAGGCTGGAGTGCAGTGGTGCCATCTTGGCTCACTGCAAGCTCCACCTCCCAAGTTCACACCATTCTTCTGCCTCAGCCTCCCTAGTAGTTGGGACTACAGGCACCCGCCACCATTCCTGGCTAATTTTTTGTATTTTTTTAGTAGAGACGGGATTTCACCATGTTGGCCAGGATGGTCTTGATCTCCTGACCTCGTGATCCACCTGCCTCGGCCTCCCAAAGTGCTGGGATTATAGGCGTGAGTCAGAAATGTTTTTATTCTTTGTTTTAAGCTACACCTTGCACCTGTACAAGAGTCTCCAAATGGACCCATCCCGTGCCATAAAATGTGCTGGCTGTCAGGACTTTTCAGGCCTTCCTCTTGTGTAATCAGCATTGTTGTCCTGTCACACAGGACCTTTTTTGAAAGGATGACTGATGAGTGGGGGTGACAGGGAAAGAGTGGACTTTGACTCTGGCCAGGGCTGCTTCTCCAAGTAAACCCAGCCACAGTGACAGGTGAGGTGGGGAAGAAGCATTTTATTTGTGACCCATGTGTCCTAATTTTCTCCTTAGCGTGTGCAAGTTTTGCTTTCCTTGGAAGGTGAGCTGTGAGCTTGCTTATTTTAAAAATTGCAACCTGTGAGGAGAGAGGGTGTTCTTTGACAACATTACATCATTGAAGCCTCTAGGTGTTGAGTCATCATTATTTTTAGGCAGCTCCATGCTTTTTTTGGTTGTTCTAAGAATAGCCCCTGTGTCTGGACTCTACAGAAAGTCACCACAGTAAAGATTCTGTCACCACTCAGCAGTTGGGATAGGATGCCTTCTTAATTTTCAAGCTCAAGGCATACTTTTTAGAATTTTACTTGCAAACATCTGCCTTTTTAGGTTTTTCCTGACACGATTGACTTTGTCAGAAGCTGTCACTTGAAATTGCTCAACCCTTTTTCAAAAGTACTTATAGCTGGAAACAGCTATAACAACAACAAAGTTTCAAGTCCTCCCTAATAAAAGCTTCCATATTATCTGCACTCAATGTCCATTTGGTTTGTGAACACCTTAGTCAGTGACTTTACCCAATTTTTAAACATTTCAAGACATATTTTCATGCCTTGCATTTTATAAATTAAGCAACTATAGATCCCTTATGTTAGGATATGGGGTGGTAGTGATGCTCTTGGAATTTATGCAGGATCTGCTAAAAGCAGCCAAAACACATGTTATTATACCCTGTTAAACTAAATAAGCATCTAAACTGTAAACTGTATTGGAACTTGATGACAAGGCATTAAAAAGGATTGGGCAAGCCCAGAAATGGAACATTGTGGGTCAATGCGGAGGCTGGTTTTCCTATTGCCTGTTCAGGGCATACACCCAAATAGGATCAATTTATTTTACGTGGCACTTTCACGTCCACAAGAGTACTAATGGCTTCTGAGTATAACCAAATACTTTTCCAACTGCAGCATAAATGTAAGCATCTGCTTGGAACAAAATGAGGCAGTTGTTTAATATTATAGTACATCTTTTGTGTCTGGAGATGACAGAGAACAGTCACAGAATCTGTGTCTACATGTGACAGAAGACATTGGTGCCTGCTGGGAAGACTGAACTTTCTTTTGAGTTACTGGTGTACTCTGGAAGGGTTGGTTCTGTTTTTATTATCTAAGAACTCAAGCCTCATCCCTACATGGATCATTCTGTCTCTAATTAGGGAAATGATGTAGAAGAGTGATTGAGAGAGAGAGCGCCGTAGCATCTATCAGTCTAAGTCCGAAACCAAATTCTACTGTTTATTAGTTGTGTGACCATAGGCAGTTTATTTAACCTTTCTAAACATCAGTTTCCTCACCTGTAAAACAGCACCAAGTAACAGTATTTACCTCATAGGGTTCCTGTGAGGATATAAGTGATATAGTCCATGGTGCCTTGATCATAGTTAACTGTAACTAACTGTAACTAGCAATAATAATAGTTTCTGCCCATCAGTCTGATCTACATCTTGCATCATTTAAAATTCATGGGACTCTGGACCCAGCGCAGTGGCTCATGCTGGTAATCCCAGCAGTTTGGGAGGCCGAGGTGGGTGGATCACCTGAGGTCAGGAGTTCGAAACCAGCCTGACTAACATGGGGAAACCCTGTTTCTACTAAAATTACAAAAAAATTAGCCGGGCATGCTGGCACGCATCTGTAATCCCAGCTACTTGGGAGGCTGAGGCAGGAGAATTGCTTGAACCCAGGAGGTAGAGGTTGCAGTGAGCCAAGATTGCACCACCGCACTCCAGCCTGGGCAACAAGAGCAAAACTCCATCTCAAAAAAACCCCCAAAAAACCTCATGGGACTCTTGCTTCCCTTGCCTGTGGTTGCTGCACAACACACCGAAGAGCAACTTTGGTCAACTCTCATTGTCTCACTACCATCAGAAGAACTTCTAAATCAAGATGGGGGAGCAGTAAGCCAGATGAGTACCTTCTGAAATCTGAACACATATGTTTATTCACAAGAACCAGCCCAGAAGAAAGTGCATTTGCTATCTCCCCTGCAAATAGAGTCTTGAACAGCTACACATCTCCTTACTGTACCAATAAATTGCCAGTCTTTTGTCTTCATATCTCCAGTGCTAACTAGAAAGTTCCATTTTCCTTTATGTTGAATGTACAGTTAGAAAGACTAGATGCAGTCACTTGGCAATTCCATTCATATGCCTCCATGTGAAGCCTGATAAGTGTTGGACGTGTAGTCGGTACAGCATCTTTAGAAGTTTTCTGAAAAGACAAGTCAGTTTTGCCTTCCTATTTTGCTTTCCATTCTATCATTGCATCATTTCCTAAAGAAAACTGGATTGGTTGACCAAGCCTTCTTTGTGAGTAATTAAAGGCATTTCAAATTTTAATTTCAGGAAACAAAAGCCTACTGAATAGAAGATACATTCCTCTGCGGGTGTTTCATTCTTGCTAATGACAAATTTTGAGTATGCGTTAATTGTGATTGGCAATTTAAGTAGGTCCAATTACTTTAGAAGGAATTAACATTTACATTAGAAAGAGAAGGTAAATGAGAACAGAGCCCTTTAAAATCTGAATATGATTTTTAAAATATATTCATTAAGTACTTTGAGAATTTTACTTGGAAGACTTCACTTAATCCAAGCACATTTTTTTTCTGAAGAAAATAGCGCAGGAAACATAGCAAAATGGCCACATGAAAAGTGACAGTTCTCTGGAAGAGAAACATCATTATAAAGAGAATTTGAATTCATATGAATGACTTTATTATGCTTAATGTTTTATATGATTAAAGGAGTTATTTCAAAAAATAATTCTTTAGGGAATCCTATGTAATCAGTGTAGACAGAATGATAGCCAATAGCATACATGGTAACCTTTTAAAAATCTCTTTTGGCACAGGTTGTCATTTGTGTAATACTAATTATTGCTGGGCACAAAGTGAGAGGATTTATATTCCAATCTATATAGAAATGTCATCATGAATAAATAATGCATTGCAACAACATATTTAATTGTCAGAGACTTTGTTGCCAGAAATATAACTAATATGGGAGGCGCACAACTTCTCATGGCACAATCTCATTCAGGGTTTCTCCACTTCAGAATTACTGATGTTTCAGACTAATAATTCTTTGTGTGGGGGCTGCCCTATGCCATGTAGGATGTTTAGTAGCATCCCTGGCCTCTACCCACTGGCTGACAGTATGCTGTTCCCTATTATGAGTACCCAAAATGTCCCCAGACATTGCCAGATGTCCCCTGGGGGGCAAAATCACCTTGCTTGAGAATCACTGGCCCAGTTTATGGTTTGAAACTACAGATGAGAGGAGTTGCCTGGGCATTTCTCAATAATCTGTTCTAGGACCTCATCTTACTAGATGGGAATCTCCTGGGGTGGGTCTCTAGAAGCAGTATGAAGAAAAGCAAGTTATAATCCCATTCTCTACATCTCAGTCTGAGTTCTTTTCTTTCCTCCATTCTAAATGAGGAGGCTGCAGTTCTTCAAGTCCTCTCTTTATGAGCTACTTTGGGGCAGTCTCTGCTTAGTGACATGGAGGCTCCCATAAGCAGCCCTCCAAATATTTCTTCCTCATTCCCAAAAAACTGTCTTGTAAGGTCTCCCCAGAGTGTTTCTGCGTGGGCCCCAGGAGACCTGTCCCTGAGCCGGCTTCACAGACACCTCTCCCTCAGCTGCCACCATTACTGCACCCAGTCTCAGGACACCAGAAATTGTGGGATTCAGACCAAGGAAAAGTTTTGTTTTGAGAGAATTAGTTCATGGAGTTACCATTGGATCAGGTACCCAGATGGTTAGGCTCAGCACTTTTATCACTGTAGTAATATTCAGTGTCCCAGGAAAAGCAACTATCTTTGTGTGAGGCACATAGTGTGAATGGGACCTAAAGCAAGGTGACACAGGGATACTGGGTAATCAGCACATTAGTCAGAGGGAGTAAATTTTAAAGTACCAATGATAAATTAATTACCATATCAAATCACATGAAAGTCTTGTGACAGGTTTGTGTAGGTAGTCTGTGTTATTGGTGCCATTTTATGGTTATACCCAGTAATATGCTGAAGTGGGCACTTACCCGCACCACCAATTATGTGCAGAATTTACCAACATGGATTAAATTGGCCATGGGAGTACTGACAACATGGAAATGAACAAACTATAAATCAGGCTTGTTTGTTTACCTAGAGGATTAGTTTCCTATTGCTTTTATAGCAATTTACCACAGGCTTAGTGTTTGAAAGCAATTGAAATGTATTATCTTAGAGTTCTGAAGGTCAGAAGTCCTAAAATCTAGCTGTCAGCAGTCATGTATTCCTTCTGGAGGCTCTTGGGAAGAATCCATTTCCTTGTCTTTCCAGCTTCTAGAGGTTGCCTGCATTCCTTGACTTGTAGCATTCCTTGACTTGTAGCCCCTTCCTCCAACTTCAAAGCCAACACTTTAAATCTTAATCTTTCACTACCCCTCTCTTTGACTTCTACTTCCAACAGCACACCTCCTTCTCTGAGTCTGACCCTCCTGCCTCCCTCTTATAGCCTTGTGTTACTTTAAGCCCACCTGAATAATCCAGGATAACCTTCTCATTTTAAAGTCCTTAATGTAATCACATCTGCAGTGTTTCTTTTGCCTTGTAAAGTAATGTATTCACAGGTTTCAGAGTTTAGGGCATGATATCCTTGATGGGACTCAGGTAGGAGTGAGGGTAGATTGTATTATTCTGTCTAACACCCCCTGAGAGCTGCTAACCAGCATACCACTGGCACTATACTGTGTATTGCAGTTTCTCTGAATTTGGGAACATAGGCCCAGCTGAGGACCACACACAGTCTATACCTTTTCTCTTCTGCAGTTTACTCCCTACCACCTGATTTTCAGCATTCTAAAAAGGATCACTAAAATTTCATATTTTATTTCTGATTATTATTGTTGTTAACATAATTTCTTATGACACATAGAGGTAAAAAAGTTATTCAGCCAAAGCCATGCACAGATGCTCATAAGTTTTTAATTGGTGAGCCACGGTAAGGCTCCCCCCTTCCAAAAAAAGTAAAATAGTAATATACTTAAAGATTCAGGAATGACTGTGTTAAAAATGTTTCCAACAACCTACTTATGTTTTCAGGTTTATAGTGAATGTGCTTCTTGACTATTGCAAAATGGCATATACCCCACTTTCTGGAGTCAGATGTGCTACCATTGTGCCACAAGATCGCATACATCCCACCTTCTTATTATTAAATTGTGAAGCCTCAAAATCAGAGGAGCCCCCTCCCTCAGCTAAGTTGCTTACCATCACAAATAGGGATTTTTGAGTTGCTGATATCTTCAGCATGTACCTAATTATGATGCAAGTTGAGAGTCAGTGAACACGGCCAAGTCTGCTGGTAACTGGTTATTTTCATGTTTGATGTTTAGAAACAGCATTGCTTCTAAAGATATTGATGACTTTTGATGAAGCACACAAAATAAATACTATAGAAAACTAAAGATAGGCTGGGCGCGGTGACTCACACCTGTAATCACAGTGCTTTGGGAAGCCAAGGCAGGCAAATCACCTGAGGTCAGGAGTTCAAGACCAGCCTGACCAACATGGAGAAACCCCATCTCTACTAAAAATACAAAATTAGCCAGGCATGGTGGCATATGCCTGTAATCCCAGCTACTCGGGAGACTGAGGCAAGAGAATTGTTTGAACCAGAGAGGTGGACGTTGCGGTGAGCCGAGCCGAGATCACACTATTGCACACCAGCCTGGGCAGCAAGAGCAAAATTCCATCTCAAAACAAACAAACAAAAAACCCAAAAAACACTAAAGCTTACACAAAATAGTTATTATGGTAAATTAAACCTTTATAAGCTGATACTAAGTGCAGTTAAAGTTTGTAACTACAACTTATAAATCATCTTAAAGAACATTGTGTAATTCATTAGTAGGAAAATAGGGTAACAAAGTAATGAAGATAATTTATTGTAAGCCTTCTATCTTAGTCACAACATTTTTGTCTCCATGGTCTCCATGTTTGATCTTCAGTATATCCAATTCTGAATGGAATTGTCATGCTTTAACATGTAAATATACAGATGTAGTTTCTAATACAAAGTCAATATATATCAGGGCCTTTTCTCCCTATTTGAATTTGAAATGAAATGAAATTATTCTGATGCTGGGAAAACAGAAATCCCTAATCCCATTGTTGATCATCAGATAATATACTGGGCTTCATAAACCAATGGACACTCTACAGCATGATTTTTTTCTTTCTCACTTTAACTTTTGAATAAATATTGGGTTAAAGGGAAAGGAAGCCAGCCAATAAATGTTTTGTTGTTTTATTTATGTGAGGACTTTTATGTGTGCACTTCCTGTGGATTTAGAGAACAATTTTTAGTGTCACATAAGTCACTTGGATCATCTCTAGGAACAAATATTTGAGTTGTTTGAATACCTGTGAGTGCCATGGAGGCATTAGAATCACCTCTCACATTCATTGTTGTTGAGTGCTGACCAAAACAAGGAGTGGACTTCTATTGTTTTTCCCTGAATGAATTTATTGAGGACTATGTGTTAGATAATGACCTTGGCATGTTATTTTTTCTCTAGAGGTTTTCATTAGCATTTAAAAGCAAGTTGGGGCCAGGCATGTGGCTCACACCTATAATCCCAGCACTTTGGGAGGCCGAGGTGGGAGGATTGCTTGAGCCCAGAAGGTGGAGGCTGCGTGAGCCATGATTGTGCCACTGCACTCCAGCCTCAGCAACAGAGCCAAGACCTTGTCTCAAAAAAAAGTTAGTTTTTTTTTTTTAAATAGAAATCTTCCATGATATATTAAATTCAACGAGGAAAATGAAAGTATCTACACACACACATACACATGCACACACACACAGACATACACGCATACATGCACACACAACGCTAGGAAGATAATCAGTGAGGAAGAAATTGTTTAGCTGTTACTTGAACTTTCCAGCAGAAGGTTCTTCCAAGAGCGCCTCCTGCTTCCATATTCTGCTTCTGTCTTCATTCATTAATTATTTACACCAGCCGTATTCTTGTCTGCCAGAGATCATTTTCCTGATTGATGGCATCTGGGGTTCTCTATGCAAAAGTATTTTAAAAGCTGTTACAGGGAAAATCATTTTTTTCTTATTCCTCCTCTCTCAATTTTTAATAACTCTTAGAACCTACAGCTAATAGCCTCCCTTAGTTCCCTATCTGTTGTTTCCTATTTTGTATTCTTGATAAATGTGTGCTGGGAATTTGCTATTGTACATACCTTTGAAGAAACCAATTTGCTGTTGTACATACCTTTGAAGAAACCAATCTTTTATTTATCAGTGAGAATGTATAAAAGTGAAATCACACCTATGGAAAATCCACATTCCCCGTGAGAAGGCAAATCTTAAACAAAATTGGGAGGACTAGGAGGATTGAATTAAACTGTAAAAGTGAGTGCATTTTCACTCATATATTCCTCTTATTTCCCTCTTCATTCTCCTCCTAAGCAATCTCATCCAAACCTTTAATTGTCGCCTGTATGCAAACAACTATGAACATTCTACCCCTGATCCAAGCAGCCTCTCTGAGGTAGGTAACTGACATCTCCTCTTGATGTCTCATGATACAGAAAGTCATCCGTTAACCAGGTCTCCTTCCAGTATTTCTTCTATTCCCGAACCAAACCACCCTACATCCAGTTTTTCCAGTCAGAAGCTCTCCTTCTCCCTCACCCAATCATTCTGTTGCAAATTCTGATGATGTTATCTCCTAAATATCTCTCCTATTTGACAACTCACTTTTATCCCTACACCAAGCGTCAGGCATCTCTCATCTTGACTATTGCAATTGCCTCTGTCTTGGTCGGCGACTGGTCCTCTCTTGCTGTTCTTCAATCCATTTCACTTTGAAGCTTGAAGTGCTTCGGTTTTTTGGTTTCAAAGCTCAAATATGGTATGTGTAAAACCCACGCAAAGCTTCCCATTCCTTTCAGGATGAAGGTCAGTATTCTTAGCCTGGCCTTCAAGGTCGACCTACCTCAAAGCTTTTCCTTCACCTAGTTGCCTCTGGGCCTTCTGTCTCCAGCCATGCTAACCTTCTGTCCTTCTTTGAGTTTAAAACTGTTGTCATGTTCCCAGGGTCTTTGCATGTGCTGATTTATCTGACAGCATTGCCATATACACTCCCAGCCCCATCCCTCCTGTGCCAGTGCAAGACCTCGTTAGGTCCTCTGGGATACACTTTTAGAGTTCTGTGCTTCTTTCCTTCAGAGTGCTTATCTCAGCATGAGTGATCCATTTCTTTATGTGACTGTTAACTAACATCTTCACATTAGACCCTAGGGTCCGTAAGGGCAGGAACATACCTGCCTTAATGACCGTTCTCTAGCACCTGGTACAGTGCCTGGCATGTAATTTGTTGAAAAAAAAATGAATACAATACCTTTTAGGGATTCCTTCAGGTTCTGCTTGTACTGATAGAGACATTTCATATGGAATCTATTTCTCTCAGAAATTAAAACGTTGATAACTCTCAAGATAATATTTTCCTTCTTCAGTGTAATAACCAAGAAAACTGAAGAGTACTCTGCAGTCCACCAAGAAGCTTGTGAGTTATTTGACCCTTACAGCAAATATACAAGGTAAAAGATACAGAGTTCTGTAGTAATTTGCTGATATTCACATAGATGCATCATAAGTGGGACTTGAACCCATATCTTTTGGCTTTGAGTTAAAATGCCTCTGTTGTGCAAAGCTGCCTCTTAAGTGGCAAGTTCAGAGTACACCCTGTAAAAGTGTTTATACAATTCTATTCATTTATATCTAGCATACTGTGTTCTCCTATATGAAGTGGGATACTTTAGGTGCATTTTTGTAAAAGACTCTGGTTTCTATACTTTAGTGCATTTCTATAAAGGACTCCTGGATCATCCCTTTTGCCACTACTACTTACACTGTGGTTTACCTTTTAAAATAATTATACATGTAATTAATATCATATTATAAGCTCTTACTTAATCGATTACCTGATACTATCTTTGAGGCTGAGGTCATCTACCTTTTACCCTCTACATATTTACATTCCTGTTTCAGATATGACACATTGGCCATATGAATTTACTCTCATTCCTAAAAGTAAAAATATAACAAGGTGTAAACTGCATGGTAGAAGAGAATAGAGAGAAGATATCACTCATCAAGAGATTTTAACACATTTTGAGAAGAAAGCAAATGGAGGAATGACAACTAATTTAGCAGAGTGGAAGGAGCTTTCAGCTAAATTGCTTTCACGAAGAAGAATGTATTTAAAAACAAGCCCACAAAATTTCTGAGAGTTCTGGGACATCAGGTACAGGGAAGAGAAGGTACAGGAAGGTGAGCTTCATGGTTGGAAAGGTGGAGATATAGTGAAAATTTAGCCATGCTCCTCTGTCTTGGGCCCTGAATATCCAAAGCATGATGATTACTTTCCAGGCCAAAGACTGGAGATTCTTCTCTGGAAATTCTAAGACATTGCTGAAAAAAAATCCCAGTCAGATCATTTATTTATTCACTTAGAAGATATTTATTGAGCTCCAACTATGTTTATTGTTCAAGGTACCATGAATAAGGCATAAACTATACCATTATTCATGGTGCGTATCATCTCGTGGAGAGAAATGACGAACACATAAAAAAGTACGTAATGTGATTTTCAGTGGGGATACATGCTACAAGGTAACACTGGTGTGGTGGGGGACCCTTTTTTTGCATCATTCTTATCTTTGATCAGGGAGTAAAAATATTTGGCAGAACCAGTACTCCCTAGCCCCAGTGAATCTCCACTTACCTCTCATTGGCTAGTACCCTTAGATGCAAAAGAGCCTGCAAAAACAAGCATCTATCTGAGAAGAATGGGCCAACCAGGTCTAACTTAGCCCTAACAGATCCGTCCTGTAGCTGAAATGTGGTCCTAGCTTAGCCCTAACAGATTCATCCTGTAGCTGAATTGTGGTCCTTAGTAAATCAAGGCTCTCATCAAGGGAGAAGAAAAAATCGCTTATATGGAATCTACAGACAATGTCTGTCATAAACTTATGCTTGGATTGCTTGCAAGTTTGAGTTGTCCATCTGTTGGTTTCTTTCGTTTGTTTTGAAAATGCAGAGCCCACTGATGATTGTATGTCAATACAGCTATATTGCATTCGAGGTCATGTGACTCAGAATCCGGGTTAAGAGAGTAGGATGTCAGAAAGCAATCAGAATGTACATTAGTATATTAATCTGATAGGTATGTCATTATTTATTTACTCAATACACATTTTACGCAGTCTTGATATGCAGCAAGCCCTTGGGAAACAATTAGATGAAAGATAGTTGCTAGATTTGTTGAGTTCTGAATACTATATTCCTGGCACGATTTTAATTATTTTACAGGTATAATCTTATTTAACTTTAATAACTATGCAATGGGAAAGGTACTAATGCTTATGTCCATTTACAGATGAGGAAATTGAAGGTCAGTAACTAGTCCAAGGTGAACTAGGGATGTGGGCCTAAAAGGTCTGTCTCTAAAGCCCATGCATGTAACCAGTAAGCTGGACTGCTGAGAAGAATAAATAACAGTTCCTGTGGCACACTAAATGAACAAAGTAAGAGATGATCATGTGGTTTTTAAGGTATTAACTGTATAATTTTTGTAATGATTCATATAATTTTCCTAAAATTTTGCTTTACATGGTTCATTCTAAATGTCAGTTATTGAAAACATTTAAAATTATTTCAGAGATGCAGAAAACTATCCTGGTAATAAAGACCCCTCTCTCACCCTCCTAATAAGACTCTTTCTTCCGTATTATTCCCCATGACCCTAGGAGGGAGGATCATTGTTATCTGACTTCTATTTAGAGAAGCAGAGTAATTTTCTTGAGGTCACATAGTTAATAAGTGGTAGCAAAAGGATTCACATACAGGTTTGCTACTTAAACCCTATCCTCTACTGCTAAAAGTCTGCCAGAGTTCAAATCTCATCTCTACCACTTGCTAGCTGTGTGACCCTGAGCAAGTTACCTAAACACTCTGTGCTTCCCTTTGTGTTATACTCTTTTTATAAGTGTGCTTTTCACAGCATAGTTTTATTGAACACCTGACCTGTTTACACAGTAGATGTTCAATAAAAAATACATTCTTCTTTACCCACAAATTTATTTGTTTTCTTTTCCCTTCTTGTATGCTAGATCTGTTTTGTATCATGAAGGCATTTTCATTTTTCATTCTAAGCATTAGGGCTCATTCATTTACCTGTATGTATTTGCATAGCCAGCTGTTCCTCTCGTTCAAAAGTGTCTATGAAATACAGTGTTCAGCTGCCTGCTATTTTCCCATGCAGATTAATTAAAGTGGTTGGTACTGAAAGTGGTAAAATTGCTTATCTTTTTAAAAACTGCTTGATGATGAAAAGAATTACATTTACCCAAAAATTCCTGTATCTTTAATAACAATTTTATTACAGGAACATTGAAAGTAAAACCTAGAGAAGGTTCATTATATGTAGTGAAATGGAATTATGAAATCATTTTATCTTTGTTTAGAAACATTCTGAAAAAATATTCATTTAAAATAGCAATAACAGAATAATTAAATTTCTGTGGGAAGGAAATGTAACACACCTTTTAAAGAAGTAATCAGTCAGCCGGGCGCGGTGGCTCATGCCTGTAATCCCAGCACTTTGGGAGGTCAGAATTTCGAGACCAGCCTGACAGACATGGTGTACTTACTAAAAATATAAAAACTAGCTGGGCGTGGTGGTGGGTGCCTGTAGCCCTAGCTACTTGGTAGGCTGAGGCAGGAGAATCGCTTGAACCCGGGAGGCAGAGTTGCAGTGAGCCAAGATTGTGCCACTGCACTCCAGCCTGGGTGACAGGGTGAGACTCTGTCTCAAAAAAAAAAAAAAAAAAAAAAAATTAGTCTCTATCTGAACAGACTTCCAGAGTTAAAGCTATTGCTAAGTGAACCACTGAGAAATATTTAATGTATAATTGTAATTGAGAAGTAAATTTTATCTCATAAGGATGGCTGAGCTTCTGAAGATCAAGAATTAAGGTTTTGATATATGCTGTTTTTTTTTTAAGGTAAGTAGGCACATAAATTATAACTCAAGGAACTAATCATAGGTATTCACACTTTATGTAGTTCCAAACTGTAATTTATTTTTTTCAGCTTCTGATTGTAGAAAATGAGCAAGAAGACATCAGCAGTGATGGGAGAATAAATTAAAATATCTTTTAAAAAAATTCTGGCATCAGTCTAAATATATCTTCACTAGAATACAGTTACCAAAGAATAGTCTGATAATTCCTGGGGTTACTAAGATCCTTTCGGGGATCTATGAGGTTAACCACAATATTAAAAGTGGTAAAATGTTACCACTTTTTAGGTACAAGGATGTTTTTGCCTTTTTCACTCATATTCTCACAGGTGCACAGTGGAGTTTTCTAGAGGCTGCATGATGTGTGATGATGTCATTGCTCTGAGGACTAATGGAATGAGCTTTTGTGCATTCCTGTCCTTTAAAACTTTGCTCAAATTTTTAATACAGTAAATACACACTGATATAATCCACATAAATGAAATCCCTTTGGTGTCCTCAATCATTTCTAAAAGCATAATGGATCTCTAAGACCACCAAGTTTCAGAGCCACTGCTCTAGAATAAGATCACTCTTGATGGATGAGGGGATCATCTTGCAAGTGTTGCTGACATCCAGCCTGTTGAAGAAGGGGGACCACATGCATGCCTGAGAAGTCTAATTTTGTCTGTCAAGATCATTACTTGATATGTATTATACAATTATTTGTCCCTGGCTAGAACAAGAGCTCCATGAGGGTAAGAGCTTTTTGACTGCCTTGTTCACCACTCTATGCCCAGGGCTTATAACAGCATCCCGTACACCCCCCAATATGCATTTGTTTAAATTTGAAAGCATTGATTAAAATCTAAGACGTTGAAATATTTAACTGTTTACTATGTGCTAACCTTGTTATATATATTATCTATGATATTCCCAGAATCTCTGGGTGGAAGATATGTTATTTCCATTGTGTTTAAGGAAGTGAAGTAACCTGTCCCAGGTCACACATCCTGTCAGAGGCAGCCTAAGGACTCACACATTGCCGCCTCTGCTCCATTGGCTCCTTGAGGCCAGATAAGTAGGGGTGTGTGCCAGATATCACAGATCTGAGGAGTTCGGTATAGAGGGGTCAGCTCTTCCGGAAGAAAATAACAATGCATTCTAGGGATAGGTGCAGGCAGGCAGAATCTGATGCCAAGGAGGTCAGGGTCAGAGAAGAAGCACTGGAGGATGGGTTGGTAAACTGAGTCCATGACAAAGGCAAGTCACTTTCTGACTTGTTTTATGCCTTTTGCTTCAGAGGCAGGACATCCTAGTGATTAAGATGGGAGGACTGGAGTTTGTCTGCTGAGATTTGAGTCCCAGTTCTTCTTCTTGCTTGCTATGTAATGTCTGGTTAGTTGCTTAAGCTTTCTGTGCTTCAGTTTTCTCGTGTGTAACATGAATGTGATGATAATATTCCCACTTACCTTGTGGAATTGTTTTGAAATTAAGTGAATTGATAATATTTGGATAGTCCTTAAAATGGTGCCTTACTCTTACTAAGTTCTATATACGTCTATGTAAGTGCGAGCAGTTATTTTTTTTGGAAATTGTCCGGGGCTCATGAAACTTCATTGTGAGTAAGAGGGATGAACCAGGTTTCAGTGGAGTCAGAGGCAGGGCTGCTGGGATGGTGGTACAGAGTGGTTAGCTCGCAGGTTTGGGAACCAGACTTTTGTCACTGTGCCACTTTTAGCTGTGTGTTCTTGGATTAGTTACCTAAACTTTTTGTGCCTTAGCTTTCTTCTATGTAAAGTAGAGCAGATAAGAGTGCTGATGTCATTGAATTATTTAAGTAGTAAGTTAGTGAATATAAACTGTTTAGAGAAGTACCTGGACCATGGTATGTGGTACACTCAATGTAGTTCTTACTGCATAATCAGATTATGCCTTCAGTGATTGGAAAAGGAAGTTCAGTCTAATCTCAGAAATCAAAGATGTGGCAAAAATTGTAACTATCTAAGACAATAGGATTTAAAATATGATAATCCAATCACAACAAAAACAATGAGATAATAAGGTACCCATAATTAAATTATAAAATGTATAAGGAAATAGGTTAATGATTTATACAAGTAGATTAAAAAAAAGTCTATCGAAGGTGAAACCCTAAGTATTGATTTCAGAGAGGAAGCATCAATATTCTCGAGCTAATAAGTCCATACTACACCAAGGAAGAGGAAAGAGCTCACCAGAGTTGTGGGTAGGAATCAACCTTCAAGAAGGAAGAGAAATAGCTTGGTCTCATCTTGTCTCTTTTCCTTTCTGTCGTGCTTTTTTCTTTGTTCTATCCTCTACAATATTGAAAAGTGTAAAACACAAACACTATAGGATTGGCCATCTAGAGACCTAAGTTTTAGACTTGATCTGGTCTGCTATAACCAACAGTGTGATCTTAGACCATCCACTTGGCCTCCTGGGACTCCAGTCTCCTCATTTGGAAATAAGAAGGCAAATTTTCTTAAGAGTCCTTTCTTAGGCTGATTCTGGAAATCACCTAAATAATCCAGAAATACTGGGACTTCCAAGAATAAAATTAGGAATCCAGATGGTTTAATACTAATGCTTACAGCCACTCTTTCATCAAGGCACTAGATACCCCAAATGAAACACCTGGACATCCCCAGGAACCAAGGTCCTCTGGATCCTCTGGCCTGACAATCACAGGAGGACAGCCTGAGATAAGTCTATCTGGTCCTAAAGTAATGCATACTTGACAAGAAGTTGGTTGTCATGATGTATTCCTTGTGAAGAATGCCCTTGAGAGCTTCATTTATCCTCTTCACCTCCTCATCAGTAGTACTGAGCTAACATTTCGGTTATTCATCATGTTTTAAAATTAGCTTCTTAATCCTCTTAATATTTTCAACTTCTTTGCCTTGAGATATGCACCCAGCCTGAACTTGGTTTTGTCCAGCCTTTGTACAGCATATAAATAACAAGAATAGATTGTTCCCATAGCCTTGGCTTCTTCACGAAATTAACTACATTTACTCATTGCTCTTATTTTTGTTCTTGGTGGAATAAACCTAAATTTTCTCAACTAAATTTGGCTTTGAAATTCTATGGTATGTTCTTTATCTCCATTCACTTTGATGTTGGTAGCTTTTTAAATCTGTTTGGAACATGTCTTCCTTTGTTTTTAAAAGCATCCCTTTTCTATGAGACTTTGGCTTATTTTCTTTTTCTTTTACTAGTTTCTTTTTCTTTTCTACTCCCTGTCTTAGTCCATTTGTGTTACCATAAAGGAGCACCTGAGTTTGGGTAATTGATAGAGAAAAGAGGTTTATTCATTGTTCTGCGGGCTGTATAGGAAGCATGGTGCCAGCATCTGCTTCTGGTGAGGGCTTCAGGCTGCTTCCACTCTTCTTTGGCAGAAGACAAAGGAGTACAGAGATCACAAGGCTAGAAAGGAGGTCAGAGAGGGCTGGGCCAGGGAGATGCCAGGTTCTGTTTTACAACCAGCTCTCAGGGGAACTCTCGCAAGAACTAACAGGTGAGAACTCACTCAGTCCCCAGCACCCCGGGAGGATATTAATCTATTAGTGATTAATTAATCATGACCCCAACACCTCCCATTAAGCCCCACCTCCAACACTGGAGATCAGATTTCAAAATGAGATTTGGAGGAGTCAAACAAACCAAACTACAGCACTCCCTAAGGAATCTATTCTTATGGTCCCATACTCAGCTCACTTCTTATTTCTAAATAATTATCTTCCTTGGAAATTATATTTACTAACAGCTTTCTATCTCCTTTAAGCAGATGATGTTTATGTTTTGATTTTTTTTTTATCAGCTGGTTACTTTCGTCATTCATTAGCCATTTATTGAGTACCTATTATGAATGATGCACTGCGCTGGTACTAAGGATGTAAAGATCAGGGACTTTCTCTACCTTCAAAGAGTTCTAATGGAGTCTCATTGAAGTGACAGACACAGAGTTAGATAATGCCAACCCAATATAACATGCTAAACTAGGGTATTAAACAAACTGCTTTTGGAGCTTGGAGAAGTGAATGACTGACCTCTGAGGGCTATCAAGGAAAGGCTTCCTGGAAGAAAGGACATTGGCAGTGGGTATTAAAGGTTAAGTAAGAGTTTGTGAGTTGTGACGTCTCCCAACTTCCTTCTGCTCTGTTCACTCTGATGTTCCACTGTCACCTTCAATTTAACATGTCAAAAGTGAAATTCTTTAACTTTCGCCCTAAATTACTTCACTCACTTGAGTTTCCTATTACATTATTCTCCGAAGCATCCTTTTGGCATTTTTGTCTCTTTCCTCTCTGTTTTGCTGTCAGCCACAAAGTCATCTGCATGCTTTCTTCACCTTTTCATTCAGTCGTTCCCACTGCCCCAGACATTTCATACTCTGCCACCTCCTGTCTGGGTTATTACGATGGACTCCTAGCTGATTAATCTACCTAAGTTTACTTTCCCCATTTAATCTGTTTTGTACATCATTGCCCATTGCTCTTTTTTTGAGTATCAGTTTGATTTTGTCACTCATCTATTTAGAAATAATGGCAAACTGACACTTGCTCAATGCTTAGATGGTTTGTGAAGTACTTTTAAAAAATGTTATCTCATTTCATTATCAAAACAACTTTGTGAAATAAATACTGGATGGTACCTTACTGAATATCCTCTAAATTTAGAATTCAGTAGTCTTTGAGCTCCTGGAACCAGGGATGACATCATGTTAATCTCAGCCTCCTTAGTGCCTAGCACAGTGCTGATTCATAAATGACGTTAAAAAAATATTATGGATTCACTCCTGCCTAGTGTCTGTGCATCTTTATATGCCCAGTTAAAAATAATTGATCAGGCTGGGTACGGTGGCTCATGTCTGTAATCCCAGCTCTTTGGGAGGCCGAGGAGGGTGGATCACCTGAGGTCAAGAGTTCGAGACCAGCCTGGCCAACATGATAAAATCCCATCTCTACTAAAAATACAAAAAAAGTAGCCGGGCGTGATGGTGGGTGCCTGTAATCCCAGCTACCTGGGAGGCTGAGGCAGGAGAATCACTTGAACCCAGGAGGGGAGGTTGCAGTGAGCTGAGATCGTACCATTGCTCTCTAGCCTGGGCGACAGAGTGAGATACCATCTCAAAAAAAAAGTTAATCAGAAGACATTGAAATGACATTATAAAAAATGACAGGACAGTTTTCCCAATATTTCCAGTGCTGATTCCACACCCTGCTCAGCAATCAGAGAATCACTTCTCCATGCTGTGATTACTGCTGTTGCTGAACCTCTCTTGAGCCTCAAGATTCCTAATGGATTCTTAACAGTCAGTGCTATGTAGATACAGAACCACGCCTTGTAAATAGCTCCCCTTAATGATGCAACCAAGACACACGGTAGTCTGTATTATTCTTAAAATCAGACTCAATTTAATTGTCTTGCATGGATTTTAGTGATGCGATGATAACTAAAGCATTTGTTTAAATGCTGTAGTCTTTCAGGTTTTTTTTTTTTTTTTTTAATGTGAGAGTTCTGTGGCTTATCATCTGTACTCTATCTGCCTGTCTTCTGAATTCGTAAGAAAACTGGTAGTAGAAAGGATAATATTAAATATACTTAAAATATTAATGAAGTAAAATAATTTAAGTCTTGTCTGCGAGATTGGAAATTTTTAAGTCTGACAACACAGTGAAAAGGATCTGTCTACTCTTGTCTGGCATGAACCAATTTGCGTAAAAAGACTACATGATTTTTTTGGTTAATGTTTTTATGAAATCATAGAACATAATCCATACTGAATTTTGAAAGGCAGTTTGCCAACAGAAAGAATAAATGAAACAGCAAACTATTTAGAAATGTGCTTGACTTATTTATGTTCTTTCTCAGCCAAAATGGTTTGAAGACATGAGGCTTTCTTTCCAAGAGTCCCTGCTGCCATCTGCTGTTCTTCATTATTCAGCAGCCAACTTCTAAATGGAGACTGGATGACATGGTTCCATGAGATATGATTTTCAGGGGAAAAATATTTTGTAAATTTATTATATTTTAAACATAGAAGTAAATACTAAAATGAGATTAAATAAACAAATAATCTGCTTAGAACAATTTATTTTTATAAAATCTTGGCCATAAATTTGAAACAGGGTCCCAGGGAAAGTCATCTTTCTCATACCACATGTACCTTCCGTGGGTGAAATCAGGTGGTTTGAAGCTGTGATACATTGGATTTGAACTGAAGCAAGCTCCAAACTCAGGTACTCTGTGTGTGGATGAGGAAGAAGTTGGAATATTGGGATACTAGGCCTTCTAAACCAGTGGTTCTCAAGCTCTAGCAGCATCAGAATCTCTTGGAAGGCCTGTTTGAGAAAAGGTTGTTGGGCCTTATCCAGCGGTACGCTAGTAAATGCTTCACAACTGGCTTATTGGTTTAAAGACCCTGATGTGTAGCATTTGCTGACTTCCATGGTGTAAATGCTTCCTCTGTGGCTGATTTCAGACTTTCCACATGGTATCACTAAATGTAGAGTTGAGAAGAGATGTACTGTAGCTCACCATTATGTCGTATTGTCACCATTTGCCTACAATAGATGCACATGGCCTCAAGAGTACAGATTATAGCCAAATTATGTTATTTTCTTTTTTCTTTTGGGCTTTTTTTGCAATCGCGGCTCACTGCAGCCTCTGCCTCCTGAGTAGCTGGAACTATAGGCGTGTGCTGCCATGCCCAGCTAATTTTTGTATTTTTAGTAAAGACGGGGTTTCACCATGTTGGCCAGGATGGTCTTGATCTCCTGACCTCATGATCTGCCCACCTCGGCCTCCCAAAGTGCTGGGATTACAGGCATGAGCCACCGTGCCCAGCCAATCACGTTATTTTCTAAAGAAGCACTGAATTTTGATTATTTATTTTTCTTTTAATCCATTTACCTGCAACTATATATATATATATATATATATATATACACACATATATTTATTTTTTTAGTGATGATTATGTTTAACAATCAGCCAATAAAATTCCTGGAAATTTAAGTCACTCCCCCAGAGTGGGTGGGAGCTGGCTCCCAGCATATGACTAGTTCCACCTGTAGAGTATATGGGTGGGTCACTGGGTCCAGGAACACTGAGACTGGTCAGATGAGAATGACAGAAAGATCCATGTAGTCATTAAAGGGTGCTTGCAAGACACTGTAATCGAGGTGGGGGGGATATGAAATCCAAATTTTGTAAGGAATTGAGGACGTGGATCTAGTTACTTTGATTCTGGATAGTGGAAAAGTGGGTGAGCCTTCATGATTAGAGGGCTGAATGAAGTGGAAGAATTTTTGAAGGGTCAGAGAGGAATATTTGAAGTGCATATTATTTCCATTTTAATTTATTAACTTGCAAGTTTATATAATTTAGTTTTTAGTGATAGCTTTAGAGTTTTAAAGTGTTTGCTTTAAAAATTCAGGTTATTTGTCTCTGAGCTTATAATGGATGTTAGATACCTAAGGTATAAGATATTTTGTTAAGATATCTTATTATATCTTAATGTTATATTACTATATTATCATAATTTTCCTTTCTTGAAGTTCAAATAAGGATAGTGATAATAATCTCATATATGATTAATGTCAAATGAGGTAGAAAACAAGGGTGGGATTTGTGTGAAAGAACATTGGCTTTTGCACCAGACAGCTGGATTCAAGTTTCAGATTATTCAGTTAATGGCTGTGTGACTCTGAGTGCAGTAAAAATAAATAAATAAATCTAAGCCTCAGTTTTCTCATCAGTGAAATAGATCTAATAGCTTCTGCAATTAAGTATTGTAAAAATTAATTGTGTATATAAATTACCCGGCACAGTGACTGGCTCTTAGGAAATGGCAGCTTTATTTTTATTGTAGTAGCATTAGACTTGTCACACAAATACTTAAGAAAGAGTTTTAGTTTGTTTCTCTGAAATACACTACCCCCAAATGAAATTGAATATGTTGGATTATGTCAATAAGATTATATATAATAAATTAGAGAAAACTGAAACATCAGTGTTTTACCCCAGCTCCTGTATTGTTTGAGAAACAGACTTCAGAAAATGGCCAGAGGAGTAATGGCAACTGAATGGAGAGGGATTCTTTCCCTGCAATTCTTGGTTATCATAAATGAAGAGTGTCCTGCTCTTTATACAAATTGATATGTCCCTCTCTTGGTTTTTTAAAACTAAATTTTAATCTGAGTTCATTTTCATAATCTTTCTTCATCAATTTATTTCTCTTTATTGACTTTTTAATCAGGAAGCTTAGAAACCAATTACAGCTCTTAAAGAGTAAATCTTACATGAGAGCTCTTTGAGGTAAGATATGCACATCAAAACAACAGTGAGATATTATTTTTATCTCTCAAATATGCGAAGTGAATGAAGCTAACACTCAGTAGGGGAGAACATGTAGTGAATCCTTCATGAAGGATTGTAAATTGGTACCTTTCTGAAAAAACTATTTGATAATACAGCATAAAAAGAGTCATAAAAATGCCCATGAATTTTGACATAGCATTTTCCATCTATGACACATGTATTCTCCATCTATGCATACACTCAAAGGAAATAGTAAAGCAATATTGGACAAAGATTTAGGAACAAACGTATTCATCACCATGAAAATAGCAAAATAAGTATGGAAGAGATAAACTAAAGTCTAGCAATGTGAGAATGGTTTAAAATGATGGCACATTTATGCAATGGTAAATGCTGTAAGATTGATTTTTTTTTTTTGGACAAAAAATATAAAACTAAATGTTTTGTATAATCTCAGTTCTATAAATAATAAGCACAGAAAAAATTTTGGAATATCTATCAAAACATTAACCATTGCTATTTCAGTATGTTTGAAAATCAGAACCGGGTACAGTGACTCATGCCTGTAATCCCAGCACTTTGAGAGGCCAAGGTGGGTGGATGGCTTGAGCCCAGGAGTTCGAGACCAGCCTGGGCAACATGATGAAACCCATCTCTACAAAAAATGAAAACATTAGCTGGGGATGGTGGTACATGTCTATAGTCCCAAGTGCTAGCCTCTCAGAAGGCTGAGGTGAGAGGATTGCTTGAACCTGGGAGGTTGAGGCTGCAGTGAGCCGTGATTGTGCCACTGTATCCAGCATGGGTGACAGAGTGAGACACTGTCTGAAAAAAAGAAAAGAAAGTAAAAGAAAATCAGACAACTTTCATTTTGTTCTTATTTTAAAAACCTCTCTATTTTCCAATATTCTATAATAACGATGTTTATTTTTATATTTTTAAAATGAAACTTTAAAGGATGTTAAACTTATTGAGGAAGAAGGCACCATACTAGATCCTTCCACTTTTGACCCTCTTACTCTTTGCTTCCAGTAATTGAATTTCTGCCATTCCTTCATTATTGGAAATGATTGCTTAGAAGTGATTGGTGCCTTAAATGGTCAACTGCAAAGACCTCTTATTAGCCCTTAGCTCACTTAATTTTTTACATAATCTTACTTAATCTATTGCTTCTTTATTGATTTGTAAATAACAGCTTTACTGAGAGATAATTCATATAGAGTTATCCCTCAGTATCCATGGGTTCTGAATCCATAGATTGAATCAGTTGTGGTTTGAAAGTACTAAAAATATTGTTGTGTCTACTGAACATGTGCAGACTTTTTTCTTATCAGTATTCCCTAAACAATACAGCATAACAACAATTTACATAGCATTTGTATTGCACTAAGTATTATAAGTAATCTACAGTTGATTTAAAGTATCCAAGAGTTTGTTAGTAGTTATATGCAAATACTACATCATTTTATATCAGAGACTGAAGTATCCATGGATTTTAGTATTCAGGGAAGATCCTAGAACAAATCTTGCATGGGTATTGAGGGACAAGTGTGTACAAAATTGATTATTTTGAAATGTACAATCATTATTTTGTCCTTTGCATGCTCATCTTTTTGAACTTCTATGACTGGGCATGATCCTGGTTTCTTTATTTTTTAAAAAAGTCATTGGGTGCCACCTATGTGCGAGGTACTAGTTCCTCTCCTAACTCTCCTTTTTAGTCTTCTTTGCTAAATCCTCTTCCTCTGCCCAGCCCTCAAATATCAACATCCTCCAACTCTATTCTCCTGTTCCTCCATAGTTTGTCTATGCAAATGGTTCTCAGTTCACCTTTGCCCAGGATATCTCCTGAATCTGTTCACTCACATGTGCTACTGGGGCCTGAATGCTCACAGGTCTGGGACTATAGCTGAACTTAACACCCTGTGTCCCTGCATACAGCTTCATTCCTGTTTCCTCTTCTGTTTTTCTAATCTCATTTATGGTATCACCGTCTTGCAAGCCAATCATTATGGAAGTTTTAGAGACATGTTTGATTCAGACTGGTTTTTTTTTTCTACCCTGTCCATTCAATCCTCAAATCTTACTGACTTTAAGCATCTTGATTCTATACCCTGAATCCATTCCTACACCTAGTGACCTGACTTTGCCCTCATCAGATCAGTTTCTCTCATGTAGATAATGCAGTGGTCTCTGGCATCCTGTCTATATCCTCTGCAGTTGCCAGGGCCATCTTCCTAATGGTAGCCATGGTTTTATCATTCTTCTGCTCCAAAACCTTTCTACAGAATCAAACTCAAACCCCTTGGCTCAGTAACCAAAGACATACATGACCTGGCCCCAGTCTACCTCTCCAGGACTATGTACCACTACGGAGTCCTGGGATATGCATACAATCCAGCCACATTAGAGAATTTACAATCCATAGACACATCCTCTTCACTTCTCCATCGCAGGGCACTTATTTCCATTGTCCACTCCTCTTTCTCTACTAATTAATATATGGGACATTGTATTAGAGTTATCCAGAGAAACAGAACCAATAGGATGAATATATGTGTGTGTGTGTGTGTGTGTACATATATAGACAGATTTGTTTTAAGGAATTGGCTCATGAGATTGTGGGAAGCTGGTAAATCCAAAATCTGCAAGGGAGGCCAGCAGGCTTCAGACCTAGAGAAGAGCTGCAGTTCTAGTCCAGAGGCAGTCTGCTGGCAGAATTCCCTGTTTCTCCAGGGAGGTTAGTCTTTTTTCTATTAAGGCCTTCAACTGATTAGATGAGGCCCAGCCACATTACGGAGGGTAATATGCTTTACTCAAAGTCTACTGACTTAAATGTTAATCTCATCTAAAAATATGTCCACAAAAACATCTAGAATACTGTTTGACCAAATATCGGAGTACTGTGACCTAGCCAAGTTTGACACATAAGTTTAACCATCAAAGCTGTCTTTCAAGACTAGTTCAAATGACTCAACTTCTAAGAAATCTTCTGTCATTTCTCTAACCACCTCTAACTTTCCTACCTTTGCACTCCCGTAGCCACTGGTCTGAAAACTTCAAGCACTTACCACACTTTACAAGGCCTTTGCAATTTGTGTTTGTCTATCTCCTATTTACACTAATGGCAGCTATTGTGCCTCATTTATATTTGTATAATTCATGATACCTACATAAGAGTCTATGCAAAATGTGCACTTATAAAATATATTTAGAATAGAAAATTAATTTTTAAAGCCCCATTTGGTCAGTCTCCTCACTGGCCAACATATTTGCATTTTAATTTCTAATTTTGTCTCTAATACACAATGTCAAGGGTTCCTACAGATTGGATGATTACTCCCACCTCCTTGCCATCTTTTATGTCTCTGATAAATCTACACAAGCATTTAATTACCCATTCTGAGAGCCAGATGGCTGGCACCCCGGTCTTGCTCTCACAGCCAAACTGATAGGGAAGAAAACTCTAGGAGTGGTCACCAACCTTTGTCTCTGTCCCATTCCTGACTCCATCCCACCAATGATATTAGGTAGCACTTCTCTCATTCAAGGAAGCCTCATCTGTCAATCTGTCAGGGGCCGGTTTCCCCAGTTCCATAAGAAGTAGTTCAAACTGTGCGCTCTACTCTGTAATCATAAAGAGACTTCATTTCCAAGAAACTTCATGTATCAGCATCCTCAGCTTGTAGTAAAGACAGGAGGCAGGGGCATTTGGTGCTCACCATTGGAGCCAGCTCTGATCTAAGGGATCCATCATCCCATAGTAAATCTTATATTTCTAACATCATATGCTTGTAAAGGCTTATTTTAACCCCAAAATTTTTGTATAAAAAACCTCACATACATGAAATTGCATTTATACTATTGTTTCATCCTAATGATTTCCTTCAACAATATCTTCCAAATGAGCTAGTCCACAAGTATCAAGAGGACTTAACTGCACAACAGAACTGGAGGGAATTTCACCTAAAAAAATCTTAGGAAATCTTTCAACAGAACTGCCTACAGTTTCTAATTTAATTAGGCTAATTAATAGATTTAACTACCAACTAATTATCTGCATGTTTCCAGGATGTAATCTGTCCTGTAAAAGATGCACACTTCTGTTCTTGCTTTATTTTCATTCAGATTGTCTCTGAGAACCTTTTGTGAAATGCTGCCTCTGGTTTCAAATGCTGCCCCTCTCCTCCTCAGTTGAAAATTTAAAATATAATAAAGTCTCTATTTCTCTTTCTCTACTTAAGAAATCCTTTGGGTATCAGAGAAGGTGCTTTTCTTTAATAAAAGTTAAATCTATAATGCTACCCGCTTATTCATTGCATCTTAATACAGTAACAACTTTGATTAAAGACAATCATTTTTAATATGAAGAAAGTGGATTAAGAGTAAACATGAGAACACAAAGTCAAGGGATTGTTTTCTAATTTATTCTTACCTTACGTGGCTCTGTGTTAATTAGAAAGTCTAGCAGCCCGATTATATCCTGTTTACCCACATCCTCTGCCTTCCTCCTCTGGCAAAGGCTATCGTTCTCTCTGCTCCTAGCCAAGGCCCAACAACCCCTCCACTGGGCTCAGAGTCCCAACTCCTCTTGCCTCCCCATCAGGCTTCCCTCCCTGCTCTTCCACTAAGACAGCTCTCGTCAAAGCAATCCTGACCTTCGTGTTGCTGGACCCAGCAGTCATATTTTTATGTGTTTATCCTTCTTGACCGCTCAAGGACGCTTGATGAAATTGACCCCTACTTCCTTCTCAAAGCTCTTGACTTTTGTGATGTTGCAATCTGTTTTCACCTTCCTCACTACTACTTCTTTTCAGTGTCTTATTCTCCTGTTTTTCCTCTGCTAAACTTGGAGTGCCTCATGGAGAAGTTATTGACTACCTTCTGTTTTCTATTTATATATCATAATTGATCTCATTCAGCCCCATAGCTATGAATGCCATCTCAATGCCAATGATGCCCCCTCCAATCTGTACCTCTAGTCTCAACTATACCCCAGAACTCAAGACTCTCAGATCTGTCTACTAAACATTCCCATATAAGTTGGAACTTCTTCTCAAACTTGACAAGGACAAAACAGACTCTAGATATCCCGCCAGAAAGCTCATTTTCCTTACCACATCTCAGTAAATGCTGTCAACACCCACTCAGACTCAAGCCAAAAATCTAGGAGACATTCATTATTCCCTCCTTTCCCTCTCCTTAATATATAATACATATACAAGTCTTAGGAGATCTACCTCATAAATCCTGAATCAAGTTTCTTCACCCTGTTTCCACCACTATCATTTTAGACCAAGTGGCCATTGTCTCTTTTCCACAGTAATCTCCCTAGCTGGTATTCCTGCTTCCACTATTAGACTGTCTACAATCCAGGCTCTTCACAGCAGCCAGAGAGACAGTTACATAACACAAATATGATGATTGTGTCAGTTCTTTATTTAAAACCTCCTGATCACTTCCCGTCATACTTAGAATAAAATTCAAACTCTTTACTCTGATCATGCCTGCCAATCTTTCAGACTTGAACCATTCTCCTTGCCCCATTACATTTCTGCACATAATCTTTCTTGTTTCTTGAACCAACTGGTCTTTCTTGCTGGAATACTCTTCTTCTTAATCTTTATAGGATTAGGTACTTCTTTTAACTCAGATCTCAGCTTCACTGTCTCATCCTTAGAGATCAGACTTACTCTCATATTTCTCTTTTTTCGTTCTCTATTTGGCAATGATCTGAAAAAATATCTGATCTTATTTATTGGTTGGTTAGTTCATTTCTTTATCTCCCAAAACCTCCAGGAGAGAAGAACCTTGTCTATACTGTTTTCTTCTCTAGTCCCTGTTCATCTAAACATTTTTAATGAATTTATTGTGATTAAAAATATGTAACATAAAATTTACCATTTTAACCATTTTGAAGTGCACAGTTCCGTGGCATTAACTGCATTCACATTGCTGTGCAATGATCATAATCACCCATCTCTAGAACTTTTTCATCTTAGCAAACTGAAACTCTGTACCCATTGAACAATAACTCCCCATCCTCCAGGCCCTGTCAATCACTATTCTGTTTCCTGTCTCTCTGAATTTGACTACATTAGGTTCCTCATTGTGTTTGACTTATTTCATTTAGCATAATGTCTTCAAGGTTCATCCATGTTGTAGCGTGTGTCAGATTTTCGTTCCTCTTAAGGCTGAATAATATTACATCATAGGTATATGTCACATTTTGCTTATCCATTCATCCCTGAATGGGCTCTATATACTATATACTATCGGCTATTCTATATGATCTTCCCAGAAACTGTAAGTTCTTCTCTCACTATTTGATATTTGAAATAAGTGAGCACTTTTGAAGGCTAAGTGCTTATTCAGGGTCGCATGGTGAAGAAATGGGATCGTTGATGGGCAAACTTGGACCTGCCTCCCTCCCAAGCCTGTTCTTTCCCTGCTGTCCACCATGCTGGTGCATGGCAAAAGGCTTTTCAGTCTGTTGTCAGGATAACCATAATCATGGATATAAAAGGGCTTTGAAATGAATAGATAGCTTAATATAATATCATCATTGTTAACACTGAATATTTTTGAAATAATATTAATGTGTTTTTTGAGTAGTTCAAAGAAGATTTGCTGTTATAAGATAGGATTTTTTCACAAAATAAGAAAAGCATATTTCCTGCAGGTTATTCCTATGGGCCAGTTTCTCATCCGGAACCTCGCCTAGACTAGACATTCTGTAAATATTAGAATAGTAACAGGCAAAAGATTTCCATTTTAAGATCTGCTCTGTTTCCAGTAGTTATATAACAATTATTTCTCAGACATGCCTTTTTGCCTTGTGGCCAGAAGGTGGAGACAGACGATGTCAAATACTTCACATGTTGTTTCCTGCCCTGAATTTTTCTCACCAAATCCTGGTCACCTTTTTTACCATGTCTTAATCTACTTCAAATGTGCGATTGAGAATAGGGTCTATTATTGATATGTGTTAGTCAGTGTTCTCCAGAAAGTCGGAACCAGTAGGAAAGGTAGGTAGGTAGATGGATGGATGAATGAATGGGGATTTATTAAGGAAATTGGCTTATGCAATGATGGAGGCTAAGTCCCATGATGGACCTTCTGCAAACTGGAGACCCTGGGATGCCAGTATCATGGCTCAGTTCAAGTCAGAAGGCCCCAGAACCAGGAAAACCAGTGGTATTACTTTTAGTCTAAGCCCAAAGGTCTAAGAACCTGCAGGGTCACTGGTGCAAATACCAGAATTCAAAGGCTGGAGAGCTAGAGTTCTGATGTCCAAAGGTAGGAGAAGAAGAGTGTCCCTGCTCCAGGAGAGAGAGAGAAAAAAAAATCACCTTTCTTTTGCCTTTGTTCTGTCTGACCTCCAGCTGATTGAATGGTACCTGCCCATGTTGGTGACAGCAGATCTTCCTAAGCCCACTGATTTCAAATGCCAATCTGTTCTGGAAACACCCTCACAGTCACAATAAGAAATAATGCCTTTCCAGCTATCTGGGCATCCCTTAGTTCAGTTAAATCGACACCTAAAATTATCACATGATATATCTCATATCAAACTTATATATCAAAACTTTGATCAAAAGTATTTTATGAACTTTTATATACAGAAAAGAATTATAAGAATAGATGAGGGAGGAAATAGTAAAATGTTGGCATAGTTCCTGGCAGTCAGCAGGCTCTCTGTTCATTATGTACATAATGAACTAATGAATGAGTGTTGCATTTAAGAGCCTGTTATAGATGAAGAGATATTGGAAAAAGTGATCTTGTACTTTCATGGTTGCAAACTGCAGATACTTTTTTTGGTCTGTACTCTCTTGATAATGTGGAATGAGCATGTAGAGTCTAGTGTATGTATCTATAGTTTGTGTATTAGAAATGTGATCCCACAAAAGTCAATTGAAAACATTAATTGAACTGCTGCCAAAATGGATTAAGTGGTATTTAAAGTTCATGAAGGAATTAATAAAACTTTGAAAGGTGAATAATAATGTAAAAATAAGTTCAGTATTGTATTTCTGATTTGGTTATATAGCCCTTCCATACTTACAAAATGTGATTTTTAGTTATTGCATTAATATATACCTGTACAATTTTATACAAAAGAAAAGTTTCTGTGGAACTTGGTGGTTAAATGAGAACCTTGGGAAATCATGTTAGACCATTTCCTTTCTTTAAACAGAGTTGCTAATATTTATGTCTTCCCCTAAAGACTCCTAGGGGAAAAAAACAACATTATCCTTCAAGTAAATCAGTATATAGGGAATCTATTTTGTTAGTATAATTTAAAAACATATCTTAGATAGTAGCAAATGATCTTGGTTTGGGTTTTTGCAGTTTGATATGTCTCTATGAAATTTATATACCCTAAAATATCTCCTAGGACCCAGCATTTTATTTAATGACTGGCCCTGTCTTAGCTCCTACTTCATTTTCTGACATATAAGAACAATGTGTAGGAGGAAACAGGATACCAGGCATCCATGGAAGGATGGTATTTTTCTTGGCCAGACTATCTCCTGTTGGAAAAATAAAAATAAAAACAAAACAAATAGGAATTTGTGTTTCCTTGCCAAGCCTCTAACCAGTTTTTTGTTTTTTTGTTTTTGTTTTTGTTTTTGTTTTTTGATTCCTCATTTTCTGGTATTCAAAGTGGTTAGATGACTCAGTCGGATAGAGAACCAAGGCAGAGAGGCCAAGGAGCTGGGTTCCTTCTCCTTGTGGGTTGACAGCTTTGCTCTGTTTGGGTGGTAGGAATTT